>NW_022985170.1:290015-554766 GCF_010093535.1 Lindgomyces ingoldianus | reverse complement strand
GGTCAGCTCAGTGGCCTTCTCCCACGACTCCACCCGGCTGGTGTCAGGGTCAGATGACCACAATGTCAATCGAGGCATACACTTGAGTTCAAATTGTAGGTGGATAACATATAATTCCGAAAACCTGTTATGGCTACCGTCAGAATATCGACCATCATGTTCAACAGTATCGGAGAAAATGATTGGTACTGGAACTGGTCATGGGAGGGTATGGATATACAAGGTTGAACGTAACGAGCGTAATGCATCCTAAGGCGTTGGAACATTCACACCATTATTATTTACTATATTATATTTATTATTCTCTCTATTTCATAGAGGGCCGGGGATCGGCATGAATATATAGCTTGCTAATTTGCCACAGCGAAGCTTCGAGCATACTCTGGATCAAGTGACAAGATGTCCACGTGCAAAATTACGTATTAAATATTTGCCATTCGGGTGTGGCCAGAGGCACAATAACGCCTCGATCACGCTAGCAGGGAGGACGGTTGACCCGCTCTGGACAGACTCTTGCGCCGGAGGCGATAGTTTGTAGATATGGTTGAAGAGAAGAGTGCTGTATACAGCTCTGGATAGTGTAGAGTCTTGCCATGCATGGCCACCACAGTTCTGCTAACTACTACTCATCCCTCACGAACATGAACAATTCAAGACTCCTCACGACCCTCAGAGGTTGAACTGAAGCACATCTCCACGGCCCTAATGATTACAGTGCTCATGCAAGGAGCCGCTGGTTGTTTGACTGTACGGCAGCTGTATCACCAAGCATGCAGAGCCTTTCCGCCTTCATACGCACTTGCAATGATGGCGTTTGCTAGTAGCGCTTGGTTGAACCACTTGCTAAAGCACAGGCTTCGATTTCTAGGCCCACCGCGCTCCATCTTATCTTATATCCTTCCCATCACATCATATTCCCCTTCAACAAGTCAAGACTAAAGCTCGATGCGGCTTAGTTAAGGAATCAGCGCTGGTGGACTTGAGAAGTATGAGGATGTGGTGGGCTTTATTAGGTCTTTTGTTCGGTCAGCGGAGAGAACAACAGCAGGCTTTGGAGCTTAAGGGGGTGGTAATGCTATGTCTCCACGTTACAAAATGGGTATCGCTGTGCATTAGACTGCATCTCGAAGTGGGTGGGATTGCTGTGCCGAAGCTAGTTTCGATGCTGGAAGCGCGTTAGGTGACTAAACAAGCACCGGTCATGTCTCATCACTGCTCCCAATCCTAAGTTGGATTTAACAATAATCCGAACGCTTGTGCAGTCACAGTAAAATACCCGCAGATGTATAAGGTAAGATAAGCAGGGTCATCGCACATTAGCTAGGATTAGGGATTCGCTTCTGCTAGGGGTACTTATTAACAGGGCAGTGCTACATGAAATTGCGCGTCGCAGCACGTATAGGGCTAATGATGACTTGTTAGTATTAGAGGGAGGTTGTGAGGGTAGGATAAGGCTATTCTACAAAAATTTAGGGCAAAAAAGGCTTAAGGTTAGCGCTGTAGGGAGGGAAGCCTATTATGCTACGCCACAAGGCGCTGTACAAATCAGGCGCGGAGGCGACAATGCAAATGTAATTTTTAGGTAGGAGGGATTATAAACATTTAGAATTAGCTATAGCAGATTATTTTGTTAGAATTATAGCAATATTTGTTGTGCGCATGAGCTTTCTAGTTGCTAAAAGTCAAAGTACCCCTTGTTTGTCTCGCCACACAGTGTGTCTCGCTACGCAGTGAGGGACGTTAACGTACAAATATCGGGAGAAGAGTAGGTTCACTTCTGGTGACAATGTGTTTTGCTGCGCCTTACCGGAGAAACTGGTATGGGTCACCCAAGCTCCGGCAAGTGATACAACTGGCCAACATCCTCCAGCAAATGTTCCACATTTGGTACAAAGACTGGGTCCCGTGATATTGCCGGCGCGGAAGTTTCGCGGATCCGGATCGGAATCCTGTTTTCAAGGCTCACTCGTCCAACCCCGTACGGTCGAATACCGGCGGAAGAACTTCGGAGTATTCCTCGTCTCGCGTACGCGTATATTTCTTTCGGCACGGGAAGACTTCAAAAGCGGTAGCAAGTTATTCAAAATTTCCAGATGGGCTGTGTTCGTGTTGCGTGGACGACGGTATAAAGACAAATAGTTCATGAGATGGTTGCTGACAGTCTGTATTTATAGCTTGATGCTGATATTCTCGAGCCTCGTGTCTGCTCTAGCCCAAATTGAGGCACTGATAATAAGCCGACTTTGGCTAGCTCCCATGCACGGCTAATTTGTTATAACTCCAATGTCCACTAAAGACTTCCTTTACAGGACTCTCTTTGCAACACACGCTTTGGACTCGCGCCATATGCTCTCTGCCCAGCTGTTTCGTCTTTTCGCCTGACCCTCTCTACTGCGCCAAGATCCTTCCTCACCACTCGATTCGCCGGACGAGATGCCCACAAGATGGACGCCGCTCCGAACCCCAGCAGCGGCCACAACGTTACTAGGACTGGCACCAGCGGAAAAGCACAGAAACGACCAATGAAATCATTTATGTTTATTGACTCCTCTCAAGGTGGACAAAACTCGAAGCCTGACAAGGCTGTGAGATCCTTTGTCATGCACCAGGCCCGCCGACAGAAGCCCTGGAGTACCCGGAAAAGCCCTCAGAGCCCCAGTACGGGAACCGCCCCAACCAAGCCAAGCCAAAAACGCTCTTCATTTGAGATCCCCAGGAGGGCTGATGAGATCGCACCTGCTTCATCCTGGTTCGAGTACGACCCGAGTCCGAATTCGTGGAATGCCCAGTCAGGTGGATCACCTGTCAGCAGCAGCAGCAGCAGCGTTTCTGGTCGGAGCAGTCAGCCCTGCCTGACTCCCCCATCCAGTGACGGTAGTGTGTGCAACTTCCCTCTCTGCAATGGAGAAGCCTGTGGCCAGCTGCATGCTGCGCTGGCACGACGGGATGGCTTCTCACTCGGGGTTCTAGATCCTTTTGATAGTCTGCCGGTGAAGGCGGATGCAAAGACGAGCGCACTGATTGATCACTGTAAGCCAACCTAACAGCTGAGAAGCTTCGGATAGGTATTGAATGCAGTCGTGTAGTTGTGAGCATTATCTCACCGCGCCTGTTACCGGTGGACCTGCATCAAACATCCACAATAACGACCACCGAATGGGTGGCCAGCTCGCTGCGAAATGATAACAGCGCACCGTTCACATATGCCATGTTGACTACAAGTGCGCTGCATCTCCAAGCCATGGGTGCAAACAACGCCGAGAATGCGTTGTACTACAAGGGACGGGCGATATCAGAAATCAATACGAACCTATCAGATCCCAAGACCAGCGTTGACGATAGCAACATTGCTGCTGTCTTTATGCTTCTTTGTCTTGAAGAGAGTCAGCTTGCGCCTGTAGAAGGCAAGGCTGGCAATGACCCTGAATGGAATGAGATGCATCGACAAATACACCTTAATGGCCTTCGGACGATGATCCAACAACGAGGTGGCCTTGCAGCGTTGAGTGCCAACAGATGCCTGCAGGTCTTTATACTAATGTGAGCTCCACCGTTCATCTGCATCCGCATATTAAGACCCCACCCTTCATCTTCCATTGGGAGATATTATCTGATTTGTCGATCCTTTCCTTTCTTATTCGTCATGCTCATCAATAGAGCCAATTTCTCTTATTTGTTTCGAGACGATCTTTGTGCGGCGTTTGCCTGATTCGGATGCATAGTCGGAAAGCAGAAATCATCTGTAGGGCTGTTAACCTCACTTGGCTTTACTACATGGGTCCGCGGACCTGCGTACATTCAACATCATTACGGAAGTCAGCTGGAAGCTTGACCGCTAACAGTCCCACAGGCACAGCATCGCGCATAGTATCGCCTCCTTCCAACGACCCTACACCACCCTTTTAGATAGTACCGGGTCCCCCCAAAAATATGACCTACCATCATTTCGCTCGCGGCCCGCTTCACACCGCATCCTACGCCTCTTCCGGGATCTTAAACTAGATACCGATCTACTTGATATTATCTCTAATGTCGTGGTCTTCACCGGCGACATCAGCTCTTGGTTCGAGGACCGAAGATGTCCCGTCGATCCTCTCGAGCTCCAAAAACACATCTCCCTACTAATGTACAGGTTATTTGACTGGTACACTAAAGAAGGAGAGGACGATCGAAACCCTCTAGACCAATGCATATGTCTCGGCGTCCTGATATTCCTCGTCCGAACATCACAGCCGCAAGAAAACTCATACCGCACCATGATTCTCACAACAGTCCGAAAGCTGCGCGCAGCATTAACAAGAGGAAGCATTTTCCGCTGGGCTAAATCGCCGGACTTGTTACTCTGGACCTTAACAATGGGCGCGCTAGCAGCCCAGGGTTCCACGGAAGCGGATTTCTTCGCACAGTATTGCTCGGTAGCGTTTGCGGGTGCGGGGTTTGATGAGAAAACTACGGCGGAAGAGCTGCTAGATCGGATGCGGAAGTGTTTGTGGATTCCGCTGTTACTTGATAATGACGTTAAGAAGCTCTGGACTCAGATGGGGCTAGCGAGAGGGGAGGAACTGGAAGATGATGGTCTTGATGGTGGGTTGCTGAGTCCGGAGATTAAGGATGATGATGTGGTGGGGTTGTTGACGTCGACGAGGTTCTTTTCGAATAAGAGAAGGTGAGAGTTGGGAGGGGGAAATGAAATAAGGAAAGCGGATTATTTGCTGATATAACTGTACTGATATTTGATAATTGACGAGTCGTTGATAACTAAGTAATGATAACTCTGAGCAGAACAAATCCAAATTTCCAAGAATGATGTATCTTTGTACAACGAAGGGACGTACACGACTAGTTTGCTCACTGGGCATTAGATTGAAAAGCACATAATATCTGTTGTGAGCGGTGTGCCAAACAACCCGACAACGAAATGAGAGAGCCCAAACTCTAGGCAGCCTCTCCACTCGTTTCTCCAGACACCTGTCGCTCCCTCAAGGATACTCCCAGCTAATATCGCCTCCCACAGATTATTTTTTCCCCATTCGTGATCGCTTTCCCCGTCGCAGAATTGCGCGAGGGGCATGAGCCGCCGCTCGCCGAGATTTTCGTTTCCTCAAACTGTACTGCACGCCCCACTCCACAGCGCGATGCCGAACATCGGGATGCTCCCAGCTGGCATCAATTGCACCAGGGGAAAAAAAAATTATTCCCTAGCTGGCTCAACCAGCGAGCGGGCCGCCTAAGCGAGTGCAGCGCGAGTGAGGGGATTTTGTGGTCGTGTGCAGAAAAGAACGAAGAAGGTTGGGTAGAGACTGGCCCCAGGCGAGATGGGAATAGGGAGTGCACGACACACTGTTTCATGCGGCCAAGCATGACTTCTTGGTTTTAATCAACCTTTTGAAGTTTGTTTTTCCTTTCCCCTCCACATTAGCGTGAATAACCTTTTTTCATTGACCTCGGTGTTGCTCGGCATGATCTCGCTGTTCTTCCCGTCCACCGCATCTGCATTTGGACATCGGCGAAAGAGCGAGCGTTCACCGAGTTCCCGCTCCACGTTCTGCACTAGCGCATGCGAGGCATATTGTGCCATGGGAGAAAGGGATCAACATTCGCTTAAGCTGGAAGCCTCGTATCGGGCCCGGTGTGATAACGAACACTGCGCCGCCCCGCTGGCGGACAAACGGGCACGCACGCAATGGGATAGATAATATATTCCCACTACTGCTGCCGCAGACTCTTTGCTAGAAAGGGTAGGAACCAGGTATCGGAAAGTAATCAACGTCCATCAACGCCGAAGTGCGGAATCTAGCGTTTGGCTTGCGATGATGTGATGAAAGGTTTTCAAGGTGTTTATCGATAAGCGACAAACGCGGTTACCAAACGCTAGGGTGGGGATGACAGCGGATAAGTGATGAGTGATGACAGGTTGAGTGAGAGAGAAGCCTCGAGTTTAGGGGTGCTGATTGTAAAGTCCAATTCACAGGTATGGCCCATCGGAAGAAGGGTGAAGGATACAGTTACCGAAATGGGAAGTGGATTTGTGATGTCTGTCGATTTTGATGTGAGATGGATGTGAGATGGATGTAAGATGGATATGAGTGGCTTGGTAATTGGACTATTGGAGTCAGGGATGAGTGCATTGACGATAGTGGGTTGGTGAGTATGGTGGCTTTCATGCTATTTACTGATGCAAGAGTGACGAGAGGGTAGTCTGTCTGAGCAGCAACTGCTTTGGGTTTATCTAGTCTACATTATAAAGGTTGCTTGGAAAATTTAGAGTTTCCTTTGGCTACGCCTTGTTGGAGCGACGCAATAGAGAATAGTTTCGCGTTCCGCTGAGCCAAGAGAGGGGTATGTGGGTAGGGTAAACCTTGTGTGGACATGACAAGATGCTTGGAAGAAAGAAGAGGTTCATGGTTGGAAAATGAAGGAGGGGTTAGAGAATACCATAAGGAAATCAAAATTCTTCGTGTTAAAGCTAGATAAGGAAAGCCCACACATTGCTACTTCTTTGTCATCGCACCTTCTTTTTACCTACTACAGGCAAATCTTGAGCGCCATCAAAAGCCATTGCGCAGTAATCATAACTTTACCGTTCGTGTGTTTGCCGGGTGAGGTTGCGGCTCTAACAGAAGGTGCCAAGTGAATTTCATGATGCCAGTGCACCTTCTCCAACATCAAGTTCGGTTCAACACTTTTCAACGGCGTCTCTTTCTATTGGCATGTACAAGTCATATTATACTGGAGAGACATGGGAATCGCCAACGTGCCATCCAGATGATAGAACAAGCCCTTAGGATATGCGCATCCTTAGCAAACAGGTGAAAGGGTTGAAACGGACCGCGTCAACAAATCGCTCTAAAACAGCCGACCTATCATACCGCCAAACAAGGCAATCTGCCTGAGGGAGGCAACCTGTCATGCTTCATCGTCAGTGTGAATGCCTTATCGCAATAATTTCAAAGAGGGGGAGGAAGGAAGGACAGCATAGCGAAACAAAACCAATTTCCCCCTTTCGGTTCGATCCCTCATCAGCTCAACACACGCCGCCAACAAGCTGCTTGTTTCATGCGCATGATCATTCGGCGAGCGAAAAAGTTGCTAAAGGATGGGGCAGAGCGAAACGAAACAAGACAACGCTCTGAAACTACGGCTGTTTGCTCGGGCATTGGTTAAACCCCGCTTATTATCCATCAACCAAACATTGTGCCTCTCTCGCCGCATCGCAGTCAACTCCGCAAATCTCATGAACAGATTGCTGTGCAATGCAATCCCGTGGTGCGAAACATCCAGACCCGTGAGGAGAGTAATCGCGCATGGCTGCACGGCGTGATTGATTCCACGCGTTCCGTTATCGCTCGGATAGCCTGGATGTTGAAGTCATGGGAACAGCGACAAGAGACAGGACATTGTGCGGACGACGGAGCAAAGAGGCGCCCGAGTCCGGTGGACCACGAGGACGCCGAACTAGGCATCTCTCAGGTTACCGGCACCGCGCGGGACGAAGGTCGATTACGTGAACTGTCCAAGGCAGCATCTCTTGACAATTCGTGGAAGCATACGTTGTCGTCGCTGCGGTCCACGCAACAGCAGGCTGTGTTATACGAGCGTTGCGAGAAATGCATTTCGATGTGAGCTTTGAGGATGACTTCCAATCTGCCTCCTGTTTCGGCCGGTGAAGCACGTACCACCTCTCAGCCTTGTGGGCGGTGATGACCAGACAACTCGGCGCTGCACGACCAGGGGTAAGGAACGCCCCTCGCCTAGACCCCAGATCAAAAAGCGGTCAGCTCATATCATAAGCAAAAAAATGTGGGAGATCACCGTGTCACATGATGGTGCAAAAGGAACATTGCTTTGATGAAATGATCATTTGTTTGATTTCCTAGCTATCTTGGGAGTCTCGACCACTATGCTGAGCGGGAGATCTCAAACCTGTGAATTCACATCCTGATCTTCCGTTCCATCCAGAGTAGAGTAACAATTGCTCATCGCGACTGTTTATCGCAGTAGATTCCAATGCAAACATTCGTGCCAAATTCTCTCCAAAGAAAATTGTGTGATATCATGATCCGTAACCCCATGCTAAAAAAGACTGGCTTGCTGAAAGTGCTATAGCAAAAGACAAATTGGCAGGTCGAAGTTGGCCTAGCAAGTTGCTATCAGCGGAGCGGTCCGTTCAGGCATGAAGTAGTCTTCCTGGAATAAGGAAGGCTGCTCGGACTTGTCGTAAAATGATGTGGTGAGCATAGCCTCCTTTTCCGAGAACTCCATGGTGGGTTGAGGTGGTGATGTTGGCGGTGATTCGTCGTCCGAGTCTTCGTCGTGTACCAGCTCGGGTGGTGACTGTGATGGCACGCGAGTAAGAGCGAGGTCTGCATCATCTTCCAAATCCTCATAGAAATCCTCATCGTCATCCTCCTCAACCTCAGTGGTCGTGATTTGAACTGGTGCTTGCACCATTTGTCGTGGAGGAGCAACCATGTCGAAGTCGCCATCCTCATCGTAGAAGTCTGATTCTGAATCTGACTCTGACTCTTCGTCCTCCTCTTCGGGTTCTTCCTCAATTGTGTCTACCCATTGGATGTGTCGGGGTTCCTCGGCCTTGGAGGCCTTGCGGACAGTGTTGTTGAACCACTCCTCCTGCTTCTTCTCTGCGTCGGCGAGCTCAAGCATCAATGAGTCGAGGAGGTTGGCATGGCCAACAAGGAGGCGGAGGTCGTGATCGGCTCTGCAGGCCTCCTTACCAAGCTTTGAGCGGGCAGAGGCTGCGATGTAGTAGGTCTGTGTGAGAGACATCTTCTGCTTCTTCTGCGGTGGTGATGAGACAAAGTAGGAGCGTGTGGTCTCAGCAGAGATGGGCTCAAAGGTTGTTTGTAAACGTAGGTGCGAAGTTGAAGGCATTTTTTATGTCGAAGGCAGAAATATTATTGCCTGGGCTGATGTGACTCTTAAGGTTGGTGACTGGTCCAGAGCGAGGCTTCTGGTAGGTGGCCAATAGAAGGAGGGTCTCGGGGCAGGGGTGTTCGGTTGGTACAGCTGTTGTTCAAAGTCGAAGTCGTAATAGCGATGTCAAGAAATATTCTTCTTTGACTTCTGTTATTTGGTGGTCTGTAACTGGAGAGATGTTGGCATCAAACGGCGAGGGACGGCTTGTCTTATGTCTCTGCTCAGATCCGAATGATTACAAGGTCAAGTAAACGCCGACCCGCATGGTCTGTAAAATCCGAGCGGTGAGTCGGAGGGAAGCGGTCACAAGCGACAGGGATCAACGCATGCTCTAACATCCTTTCTCCGCCGCGCCGTCCGTCGGCCGAATGCCAGCAACTACCCTTCCTGGCGGTACTCTGGTGCTCATCTCATGGAGATAATTGTAATAATGAGCAATTCTTGATGAATCATACAGCATGCTGCAGCAGGACGCTCTCCGCGGATCTTCCTAGGTCAAGCAACTGCATCACAGACATAGTACGGGGTGGACATCGCGCCCTTGGTTTCTACATGTGTCCGTTTTGCTTGTCGCAAGGGTGCGCGTTGCACTCGTCGCTTCCTACGTGTGTGCTGCACTGTTGCGTGGTGTGCCACGGCGAAATTGAGCTGCCTCGCGCATATTGGGTGCCTGGGAGGTGAGGTGTCGAGCGTCTCAGCCTCCTCGCTACGAATCAGACCGCTTGAGAACCCGTGTCATCGACCGTCGATTTGCGGGCGTACCGTGAGGCAGCGCCAGCATTCCAAACCGTTGACCACTCGCTCTCGCTTCAATCACCCTTTCTAGGATAGCGATGCGACGCTGCCCTTTCAGCAGCTCTGACTCTTCACAAGGCTGGCTGAGCCGGCTCCTTCGTGCTGAGAGTCACATAGCTATCCATTCTCCTGTGTATTGTGTTCACTTCACCCCTGTTCAGCCAGCAGTTCGATCTAACAGCGGCGGTCGAAGCGGCATTGTGGCCTCGCGATAACACAATGCCGGAGTCGGGCCAACTCCAGAGAGTTTCGATGGCCGGATACTTCCCGGAGGATGACTCTATCACTCGGACGAACATCTAGGGAGAGCGAGTCACGGCTACTCGGTGATTACTTAACCCCCGGTTTCTGTGGGAGAGTCAAATTGTGTTGGTCGAGACTCGACAGCGGGGTTCAGCCATGGGAAACAGTTTACAAAAGCCAAAAGCCCCTCATGCCGCAAATCAGATCCCTGACGACATCACGTCTTCAAAAATCAGGGTCATCCCCAGATTACAAACTCCAAAATCCGAGCTGCCGCTTCCCATTCGTGGACAGCTCCCTTCTTTGTTAAGGTTTGCTTAAAAACCACACCTGACAAATGCACCAAGGCTGCTGGCTTGCCCAATCAAATTCTCTAACACCAAGAGGTTCCCTTCATCTCAAGCTGATGAATAATGTTAAACACGACTGTTATCCCGGTCGTTGTGAAGCTTGTCTTTCGTGTGCATCGCGGAAATGCATGTTGCGTTAATCCTTGGTTTTCTTCACAACACCTCAGGAGAGAAGAAAAAGGCGGCATGAACGACGTCAGGCCACCTGCACTCGAAGAACGAGTGTCAGGCTAGTAAATACATTTCGCATCTGTCTATTCTTCATCGTGCGATAGACACGGGAAGAAGCATCATATCGCGAAAAAAGCGAAGCTCCGATCTGTGACCTGTCTCCCGTGTAGCTGGCCATCCCCTCTAGCGCCCGTCGCTCAGCTTACAGTACCAAGAGCAGCATAGTTATCCAATATTGGACGAGTTTACTCAGCTTTGGTCCGCCTCTAAGTGTCCCTTTCTTGGCGTCCACTCGCTAGATATTTGTGCTGATATTGGTCAGTTCGCACAGCCCTACGGTACCATCGCTTCGTTCAGGTGCGACCGTCCGACAGGGGTCTTCCCCACTTTTGGAGTATCATGCTCCCTTCTCACCGCCAACTTTTGTACGAGGCTTAGAGCCTCACCGCAGCCTCGCAAATTCCGAGAGATTCGGTCCACAAATATGCACGCCGTCCCGAGTACGACGATGTGACGATGCATGCCTACCTCCACCACCAGCGCAGAACGTCTTTTGGGAAACGAGTCGGCGATATCTTTACCGCAAGAGATGATCCTGAGTGCAGCCACGACATTACTTGAACCAGAGACGACTTATACCTCCAATCCCATCGAGCAATGATGGAATCTCAAGATCTCGACCTGTTGGTTGGTCGGTTGATTTGAGGGTGTTTCGAACCGATTCATGATTGCTCATCTAATATCTGAAAAGTTCCACACAAAATCAACTATTACAGCCCAAATACGAGTTAAGTCTTCTTTGCTTCCAGGATATGCAGCCACCTTCAATGTCTGCTGGCTGGAACTAGCATACCGTTGCAGTCGAAACTTCAGAGACGATAGGCAAGCTCCCGTCAATATCAAAGACCATGCACTGACCAAGATATAGCTAACATGCGTTGCTACATCCCCATGCATAAAATTTGACTTCAAATTCCACCAATGCCGTTATCATTCCGACTGTTGCCGCAAAGTGTGCCGAGTTTCAAAATGCTTCTTCCCATCTTGGTAATCAGATTGCCGAAGATGTTGCCAATCACTAAGCGCAGAACCTCAATCCTATAGTTCGTCGCTATTCCGAACGGATCTGCATGGTTCCCGGGGAGGGGCGGCAGCTTTCCACACTGTTGATAGCATTTTCCTTCCAGCGCATCGCAAGGTAGATGATCCACCGTGTTAAGACCGCACTACAAAAGCTTGGAGAAGAATATTAACAACGAGATCATGCATACTTGTCACACCCTCACAACGAGGGTACTTGGCTCGATTATAGATGATGGCATATGCTTTTGAAGAAGTCCTCAATTTGATATCTCGGCAAGCTATGTCAGCCCGCGAGACCGACCATGCGTATGCGCCAAGAGTTCCAGTAGGTTCAGAATTCAACCTCCTCTAATGCGTTATCGATATAAGCCATCTGAAAGAAGTTACTCAAGAAAGGGATTGCGTTCAATTTTTTTTGGAGCTAAAGCTGGCCTGTGTAATATGCGTGTATGCTATGGCTACTCCGCTCAACACTAAGCCGGAGGGATGTTCACTCCTTGTCCATTTGCTTGGGTTGGCCATATGGCTCATGAAGTTTCAAGGGAGTAGGGTTATGCTCTCTTTCAGTTCTTTCCTCCTTTCTTTACTCCCTGAGTGGATCAAGGACCCTCTTATTGCTTCCCTAGCCAAAGAAACCCCGCATGCAATACGGTTGAGCAAACTTTACTCAAGTTACCGTGGTATCATGGCACCGCTAGACTTAACTTCGATGTTGAGTGGAGTTGGGGGTGCCTGTACAACAGGCAGATGGGAGGGTCTCCCCTTCCCTCTCACATTGGGTCTCGCCACACCGCCAAAGGGCCGTCAACCCATCGCGACTGCGGTGAGCAGATGGCCAGTGCCCTCTCTTGTTATTTTTCTGGATCGCCGGTGCAAAGCAGTCTGTCCTCTACTGCTCCCTTCTCTCACATCTCCTTCTTTGTGGTACTCCTTTCGACTACGAACGAGGCCCTGTCAATCTCTACGCCTCCCAAGTGATCTAAATGATGTCAACACCAGCATCTGCCTTTACTAGCTGTCGACAACTCCTAAGGCTCAAGAGTCTTAAAGCTACATAGCAGCATTTACAGGTTTTATTTGGTCATCTAAGACGCTTGCTGGATTTCCTTCAAGCTCAGTCCTATCTGCTTTTCTGGCATAATGCTGAGGGCTAACGAAATACGACAAAATAAAGAACCTAGACATTCAGCATGCTTCCGTGACATTGATATGTGTTTTCATGGTGGGATACACACACAAATTCCCTACTCTGGCTTCTACGCCGTGTATCCATACTCCGATATCAGGAGGTGCATTCTCTCAACTTGATCACCCATCAAAATTTCTCCCGGTTCTGCTAATATCTAAAACTGCCTTCCCTCTCCCATCATTCTCTAATGTTTCCCCCTTCCACTCTCTACCTCTTCCTTTTTCATACTTTGGCCTCCTCCGCTTGCTGCTTACTCTTTATCTCGACCATCTATTCATCGAAGCCACAGGCAATGGTTTAGAACTGCTGATCATAACATCGCACCACTGTCAGTGTTCAAACGGTCATTAGCTTTACGGATATAGAGTGTTGAAGGATCGGTCAAATATACAATTCCAACCTTAGTCATAGGCGCTTGAAGCAACCCTTGGATAGGACGATAAGGAGGGATTAGTATTCGCGTTTACGAACGACAAGGGGCTAAGGGAAGGTTTGTAGAATGCGTACGAAGAGCTTGAAAGGACGAGCTGAAGCGTCTTGGGAGTATGAGCTTGGTGACGTCAAGCCGTGGAAATTAGATCCAGTGAACAACAACAAGAGGAAGGCTGAAGGAGAATTAGAATAGCCAGGGAATCAGCGAGCACGTAATACGGCTCATCTAGAATCACAGACCCCTAGCACAGAGGCGATACCTAGGGACAGTATGCCTGACAATGACAACAACGCCCAAGATTGCTATGCTGAGACAAAGAAGGTGTTTCCCACTTATGACACTCAACGGCTCTAGACTTTGAATGGTGGCCGCAGTCATACAGGAGGAGCTGATCTTGACTGAACTTCCCCCAATTGAGATGCTTCGTCACTTGAAGCGCAACATCAACGCCGCCGAGGTTTCATCGAAGGACGGCCCACGGTTCGTTGAAGATTGGCCTGGATTTTGTCCAGGATCACAAGAAGATGGACGAACCCTTGCTGATATAAATAGGGGTTAGGGAACCAAGTCGTTCCAAGAAGAGCAGTAAGATGCTCGCGATTTGTCTGAGCCCATGAAAAACCCACAGGTCGCAGCTTCGGTCGCTTCATCGGTAACGGCAAGGGCGATGGCCTCCCATTTACTCCCGCATCTTGACCTGGTCGTAACTAAGCGGGGATATAGCGGTATTGAACGATAGGACACAAGAAGAGAAGTCTCGCGATATTCACCGACCCCCCCTCGCTAAAGCATTGCTTGGAAGATATTTGAACTATTTTAGGAGGTACTCCTGCTTTTGGGGGGGGAAAAAATACAAATCTAGGCCACTGTACAGCTGCATATTTCATCGGACATTCTTTAGCATATCATACGGACCTGTAGATGGATTTTCTGTAACTGACGGAAAGGTCAATGTGGCTGCTTATTCATGCGAGTAGCATTGGCCAAGACGCCCTTGCAAATATTTATATTCTCCAACATGTAGAAGGTGAGTTAGTGCATACTCATCCAAGATTGAGCACACTAGGAAGAGTAGAATCAGTTGAGAGGGTCTCCGGAGACGTAAGGAATTCTTCTTGGTAAGACCTGCTTTTGAATTCCGAAAACTGCAATCGGCTGCGGCTACAAGCTAACAGATATTAAAATTATGCTCCCGGACCTCTTCGCTAGTATAATCTAACAAGATCTATGAGTAAATTAAGTCTATGATTAAAACATATATACGCCAAGAAGGTCTTTGAGCCAAGAAAGCCTACAGGTCAGGGTTTACGAAGCAGTCTATGAACTAAGAAGCCCTACAAGTGGAAAATTTCAAAGCCTAAGGTTGCAAAGTAAGAACCAATGTGAGCCTTAGGTCCAGAATGAATAGGACCTAGGAGATATTCTTAGCCAACGGACACCTACGTAGAGGTGGTGTGAAGCTTTTAGGCTAGGGGGATCACAGGAATCATGAGGAACTGAATTAATTGCTAAAGGAGTGTACCTAGGGGTCTATACATGTGCAAAAAAAGGTGTGAGTCTTGGCAACAAGTGACTATTGTGTGAGGCATGCGTGACTACTGCAAACAGATGGTCTATACAAAAAGAATATACACCCACTGCCAAAGTACGGAGGATCTCTATGGAAATGGAAGTGGTATCAATTCCGTTAGGCGAATTTCGATTCGGGGGTGAAGGTTGAGGGAATCCTAGCGAAGTTGTCCAAATATCGACAAGCTCTTCCCATCACAATCTCAACCTGGCTCTGTGCATAGACCTCTGCAAATCAATCAAATGCCTCGATCTCCGCACGATTCAACCGTTGCAACTTAATGCAATGAACGAGTCTGAGGGTCATACCATTCTAATCGAAGCCACCTACGTGGAGAGCGACTTAGACTTTATACCACATGTCTTCGAGCAAGTCTTGGCCGAAAAATGGAACCGACTAATAGATTTGCAACGCTAAACCCAGACATAGACCAACATGGGCTGAAGGAGAAGCTCAAACTTCTAAGCCATGATGAATTCTCGACACATGCCAGTGAACCGCTTCAGGCAAGTGCTGCTGCGAATTCGAATATTAAAACGAGAACCTGGACCCGGACTTTGAAACTGGAGATAGTCGCGAAGAGATCATAGGAGCTGTTGAGACTCAAGCACTATCAGCTCCGCGGTGGGAAGCATCCTTGGCATTCTTGGTGCGCTACTTGCCAATGAAATAGAGCTAAGCAAGACAATCACTTCGCCTGTTCAATCCAGGAAGCCTGTTGCTCTTTAAACTAGTTCGGTTTTGGTTAGGTAGTCTAGGAAAGTCTACGAAACTGCGTAAAATCTCTGTGGAGATGATACATGCTTGATGACTTACTAGTGTGTGCAACCATTTTTTTTTGAGCGCGCCTTATGGACATCGACCGGACCTTCGACATATCGTCTCCAAGGCGTAGCTGCGTGGGTTGCCGTTGACGATTTACTAGAGCTAGATATACGGGAGTGGTGAGGTTTTACCGCATCTTCAAGGCTGGGAGTTAGTGCTCGAGGATATTCCGATGCAATATATCTCTAACTATGGGAAGGATATCTTCGTCCACGCCATTTCACGGTCGCAATTTTGGAAGAGAGAGGAAATTGGTGCGCTGGAACAGTTTGATAGCAGCGAATCCGAGTTCCGGAATCTGGCCTTGCTATGGCAGGCTCTTGGTGGACACGCAGATATAGAGTGCGAAGAGACGTTGTTTCAACTATTTCAACTCTGGTTTCAGAAGGAGGGTAACCCGTTATGTTGGCGAAGGCCGAGCATGGTTTTGGAAGGCTACTGGGAACAAACTCCTCATTATGAGCAGCGAGATTCTGGCAAGCTCCTATTCTTACCAAACATCCTTTGCGTCCTAAACGTTTGTGCGATGAGCTAGGAAGGTCGTGTATCCAGGAAGGATGTCGCGATACATTGAAAGATAGAGACATTCCAGGAACTTCGAGGAATACTACTCTCCTTCTCGCCAACGAGGAAGGTCGTCCTTGTGCCATCTCTGAGTTTGGGAAGGTATTTAGCTTCTGAGTTGAGAGAGCCGACGGCGGCGTAATAGGACGTTCCGGGTACAGGTGTGAATTGTGTGCCACAACGCGATAAACCTACGGGAATATGTTTGTATGGTTATTCCAGGTAATTCTCAAGAATACCCAGAATGCGTCTGCGGTCAAGCGATATGGTGTTAATGAGGATGGCGGCAATGGATCTCGTCGCATTATCAGTTCTCCTATTGCGGCAGTAATCGACGGCGGCAGCTGGCTAAAAAGGAATGCAAATTCCTGGCTTGCCCACGGAGATTTTCTATTTCGCCATACACTACGCTCAAAGCCGCTCAAACTTTCACCCATATCTCCAAAGTCCTAAGCCGCCTGACGACCAAAATCCAAACTTGAGAACAAGTCCTATATATTTAAAAATGATAACCCTTATTACAATAACTCAACTTGGTGGTCAAGTGAGAATCTACTGGTCAATCTACACTTGACCGATGATGAAAGAGTACTACTGGTGCATATACCCCCGGTTCGAGTAAGCGTGGTTTGAGTGTAGGGTTCCACGCTGACAACAGAAAACCTTTTAAAGTTAGGCGTATCTGGGC
Source organism: Lindgomyces ingoldianus (assembly GCF_010093535.1). Taxonomy (NCBI): domain Eukaryota; kingdom Fungi; phylum Ascomycota; class Dothideomycetes; order Pleosporales; family Lindgomycetaceae; genus Lindgomyces; species Lindgomyces ingoldianus. Next base: position 537,918 of record NW_022985170.1, on the reverse strand, counting down.
TTTCCGAAAGGATGGCTTCTTTTGCTAATATTTTGACTCCGGCGGATTTTTAAGGGCAAAGGGGGGATTATGAAAGAAGATAGTTAGTGGAGAGAGAAGGTAGACGGCATAGAGATAGATGATTTATTCCCAAGATATGGAGGAAGGCACGACAGCTAAAGTGAGATGACCTATGCTTGAAAGATAGGGAGGGAGAGGCACAACAACGGAAAGATTGCGGGATTACATATGATGGACTTGTTAGGCATGACAGAATTGTATGTAGTAGGTACACTTCCACTCTTGGACCGGTATCATCAAACACCCCAGTGTAGCCAGACCATTGATTCAAGCAGCCGCAAGTAATGCGATTGCGGAATGGGGCACGTGATTTTGTTACTCATCATCGTCATCGGCGACAACAGGCACAGGCTCGGTCGTGGCGGTGGGCTTGACCTTCCGAGACTTCTCTGCCCTAGGAGGAGCCTTCTTTGTAGCGCCGTTGGCCTCTTCATCGGCGCTTGCATCCTCCTCTGGGTCATCCTCATCCTCATCCTCATCCTCAGGCTCAGGTTCTTCTTCTTCCTCGTCTTCATCTTCCTTGGGTTTGGAGATCCTAGTCTTCTTCTTTGGCGCTGTACCAAGCTGTGAGCGGGCGCATTCAAAAGCCATTACGTGGTTGACTTACGAGGAGCTTCTACCTCAGAATCATCTTCCTCGTCATCGAAAGAGACCTCGGAACCCTCGGACTCTTCATACCTGTCGACGCAGCGGTCAGCCTCACGGACGGGACCTCTCACATGCACCAAGGGGATTGAAAGAGTCAGAGCTATGGACGCGATTCAAGTACAGGGATGAGAGCCAGAGTTCCAGAAACACAATTGATACGAAAGCGGCACACGAAAGGGACATGATCGCAAAGCAACGGCCACTAACTGACGAGGCTGATAGGAGGCCAAGACGGTTGCGCAGCGACAATGAAGCTTGATTAGGAAAACCAGATACATCAATTCAAGCATAGGATGGAAGGCGAACACAATGAACACATTTCCGCATGTTTGCGACAAGAATATGTGCCATGTCATGACGTCAAGGAGCTCGTGCAGACTTACTCCTCTTCCTCGTCACTTTCGTCCGAGGGGAGAGCTTGAAGCTCCTCCTCCTCCTCGGCGTCCTGCTTTCGCTTGCGGGTCGACATGATATGGTGTAGGATGGAAGGTTGATGGGGAAGGGACAAGTGGAGGAATGAAGTTGAGCTGGAGGTGAGGTCGGGACGGCGGGCTGAGGTGGGGGCAGACAGTCGGACAGGGTACTTTTTGTCAGAGGGCTGGGAACAGGGCACAGTAAGGGAGTGTCCGTGTGCTAAGATTGGAGTCGTCGGACGAGCCAATGAAGCGCAGGACCGGGTGACGCATGAGAAGCTGCAGACATCACTTGCAGGTGTCGCGGCGCGCTGTGTGCAGGAACGGGAGCATGGGGGAGGAGGTGAATGGAGGATTGACATTTAGGCATTCGCACCGGATGATAGGGGAAGCAGTCGCATGGCATTCACCATCTGGAGAGAAACAGAGGAGATGGAGGCGCTATATCCGACGGGTTGCGAGTAGTTGATTACCCATTCACTCCGGAGCACACGGCCTGGGCGAGGTCGAGAAAGGCAAGCTCGAAGCTCCGCTTGAAGGAGCCACTCAGCGCGCAGCTGCTCTCGCGTCGGGATGCCAAGACGTGGCGGACTGCGCCCCACCAAAAGCCCCCCCGCCAAAGCTCGACCTTGACCTTCACCTTGACCTTCACCCTCACCTCTACGCTGACTCAGACACTGCACAACGCTGCACTGCATTACACTGCACCACACTGCACCACACTGCACCACACTTCACTACACCGCACCGTACTACCACTACACCACACTACACTGCCATTGCTGCACCTGCTTTTAGCTGGTGTTCACGCTCGCGCCTACCCATGTGCTGACCTTTCCAGAACTCTAGAGAGCATGCCGGTTCCGACAAGGCCGGGTGCTCGCCCACGCCCCCCCCGACTTGAGAGCCTCAATCGGCCACTGAGACCTGGCACTTCCACCGAAAAACCTGCTACGTCCTCGTCCAAGAGCCCCCCCCTGCCGCCCAGGAAAGTACCTCCACCTGCCACCTGCTGCGACGAGCCTAACATTGTCGACGATGGAAGCTCGCGCCTCTGCTACAACTGCGGTGAGGTCGTGGGCGACAATGACATTGTTGCTGAAGTCACTTTTGGTGAGAACTCTGCTGGCGCCGCTGTCGTCCAAGGCGGCTTCATTGGAGACAACCAACGCTATGCGAACACCATGGGAGGCGCCGTGCGCGGGCTCGACACAATGCAGAGCCGCGAGATTGCCGAAAGAATGGGTCGGAATGAGATCCAGAAGCTCTGCGGCGTCCTTAACCTCCAGCAGGGTATCGCCGACCAAGCCCTCGCTATATACAAGCTCGCATACAACCACGCCTTCATCAAAGGCCGCCGCATTCGCAATGTCGCTGCAGTCGCCATCTACCTCATCTGCAGGAAGCGCCAGCATAACACCGTCTTGCTCATGGACTTTGCCGAAAAGATCCAGGTCAACGTCTGGACTCTCGGGGACACTTACAAACAGCTCTTGTCGGTGCTGATGATTGAGAACCCCAATATCCACAATACCATGGCTGTCCAAGAGATTGAGCCTCTGATGCTCAAGTTCTGTCAGAAACTTGAGTTTGGAACCGACTCACATCGAGTCGCCCAAGACGCTGCCGCCATCCTGAAGCGCATGAACCGAGACTGGATGGTCCAGGGACGATCGCCAGCCGGCCTTTGTGGTGCCTGCATCATCCTCGCTGCGCGCATGAACAACTTCCGACGCACCGTTCGAGAAGTGGTATATGTGGTTAGGGTCGCCGACACCACCATCACACAGCGTCTACTTGAATTCAAGCGGACACAGAGCTCTGCGTTGACAGTCAGCCAATTTCGGGAGGTCGGACAGAAACTGAAAGTCAAGACTCTACCTCCTGCCATCTACAAGCGCAAGGAGAGAGAGGAACGATTAGCCAAGCGCAAACGCAAGCTGTCGCAACTCAATGGTGAAGAAGAAGAGGAAGCCCTTGGAGAACAATCGACCTCAGGATCCAGCGCCCAGATATCTTCCCGACCTCCCAAGTTGCAGAAAGTCACCAATGGCAGTGCCCAGACGCCCTCTCCCCCGGTTGGGACACAGCCAGAAACAGCCAAACCTCGCGGCAACGAAGATGAATCCAGCACTCTAGATGCATCTGCTGCTCAAGTTCTAGCCAACCCCGACGACGTTGATCATGTGGAAGTCTTAGTCGAGATGGCAGAGGAAGACGAGTACATAGCACCGCCCAAACGACGGGGCCGCCCGCCAAAAAATCGCAATCCCATTATCATCCCCGAAGAAGACCTCGAAATCGAACAAGAAATCGAAGACGAAATCTACGAACGTCTTGAAGAATGGGAAGAAGCATTCAAATCCTTCGAAGACAATGACAACCACCCTCTCCTCGTCAAAGCCCGCAACACCGCCCGATCCCTCGCCACTCAGCACCAGCCTAACGCTGGAATCAACACCTCTGAAGACATTGGTGAGGACGAATTCGAAGACGACCCGGACGTCGCCCACTGCCTACTTTCGGAACAGGAAAGGGTCATCGCAGAACGTGTGTGGGTGACAGAAAACATCGAGTGGCTGCGCGACCAGCAAAAAAAAATGCTCCAGAAAGCCCTTGAGGAAGCGTCTGGCAAGCCGAAGAAGAAATCCCGGAGAAAACACCACCAAATGGGTGATGGAAGCTTGCTTGCTGGACGTCCCGCTGCAAGCGCTGCGGATGCGGTCAAACAAATGCTAGAGCGACGTGCAAAGAATACGTTCTCTGAGTTTATTAATTATGACAGGTTGTATGAAGTGGATCCTCGTGCGAGGAGGGAGTCGCAGCAGGATGAGTCACCAAAGGAGACTGAGAAAGCGCAGTCAGAGTGGACGCAAGTGGATACGCCGGACAATTGGGAAGAGGATAGGGAAGGGGAAGATGAAGTGGTGGTGGAGGAGGAGGAGGAGGAGGAGGAGGTTGAGCAGTTTGAGGAGGAGGGTCAGTATTATGAGGAGGAAGAGGGGTTTGGGGGTGGGGATGAGGGTGACTTTTATGATGACTAGATTTGAAATGCGTTTTCTGGGGTACTAGGGATTGGAAAGGATCTTGATGGATGGAGACATGGGGTTAAAAGTCTAGTAAGTGGGCTTTGTATAACAATACCCACAGCTAAGCAGATGGTCCTGGATATCGTTCTCAATTTGAGGTTGAGAAATAGATCCCTTATTTGTGACTAATAATCTAGTATGTGTGAGGTGACTATAAGTAGCAGGCAAGAAGAGTTCATGTACTGTAAGAAGCTGCATTTGCACATGCATTAACTATGCCTATGCACAGTGTGATGCTGATGCCATTTTGTGAGACAGAAAAATAAGTAGATAGGAATCCTCAGAGGCCCCGTTCCCGTCGTTGTTACCCAAATCCATTAAACACCAATGCATCCATGAATCCATACTCCTCCGTGGAGTCTCATTCCACACCATTATCGAAAAGAGCCATCTAAAATCCGCTCGCCTACTTCTTCCTCTAATCTCTCCCCTCCCCTCTACCTTCCCTACTCCTACACACCCACCGTCAAGCCGCTCCATTCAACCCTGCCTGTGGCGCATCCGCCCCAACACCCGTACCATCCCCCTTCCAACCATGACTAAAAACCTCGAAATTGTCATCTACTAACCATTGCAAATCCTCACTTTCAGGTCGCAGGGTTCTCGCCAGCCCGTGTCCGGGTTTGGGATAATGCGCTGGTGGATCTGTGTCATATCCGTCATCGTATTCGTCCATTTGTGTAGGGTTAATGGCGGCGGCGGTGGTGGTGGTGGTGGTGGTGGTGGAGGATTGAGGCTGATTTTGGGTTTGGCTTGATGTCTGTGTTTGGATATGGGATTCGTGATGGGATTTGAGTTTGGAGGATTGGGGTTGCGTGAAGGAATGTTGGTGTTGAAGGACAGTAGAAGAGCGGATTTCGCCGAGAAGTTGGGCTTCAGCAGGATCCATGTCTGAGGAGTCGGTTGCGATGTGATGGGAGCGTGGGGTGCCGCCTGTGGAGCCTATGCCGTTGGGAGGGGATGTGACGGATTGGGAAACAGCATTGGCGTTATGAGGGGTTGGTAGTTGGAGCGGGGGGTTGGGAAGGCTAGTTTGGGTAGTGATTCCGGTTGGAGCCACGGGAATTAGGTCACGGACGTTGGGGGGAAAGATGGGGAGCTCAGGGTGACGGATTGTGGAGTGGAGAAGGAGAGATACGAGACGTGTTGAGGGGAGAGTGGAGAGGTATGCGCGTTTCTACAGTTATGTCAGGAGGGATTAGATCGTGTGGGAGCATAGGACATAGAACGTACTTCTTCTATTGACAATCCATCTCCAGCAGCCAGGCCTTCCATACCTTCAATAACACTCTGCTTGGCACGCTCACATGGTCCGCACAGCCACTCTTTCTCCAACACATTCACCACTTCGTTATCGATTGGTGGATCGTGGCAGTACTGGTGATACGCAGTATTGCATACATCGCAGAATACAATGCGATTGTTGCCCGGATCAGTCCCACGATGGCAGATTTTGCATTGCGCGGTGAGGATGGTTTTGGTCGATTTCCGTCGCTTCACTCCTGGGCTTGGTTCCGGGAGTGTTGGCACGAACGCAGTGGGCTTGTTGACATTACGGCCAGATTTAGTTTTCGTGGGAAGTGGCGTATAAGATGTTGAGATGTCGGAGTCGTCGTCCTGAACAGTTAGGTCATCCCGTGCTTCGCAAATGACACAAAGCTGAGATTTAACTTACATCGCTATCGTAGCTCTCGGCCCTCTTTCTCTTCCCACCCCGCCCACCGCCCCGACCTCTTCCCCGACCTCTGCCAGAACCTCGTCCAGACGTCGGCGTTGAGCCCGCGACCGGCATTACTCCCCCAATCTCCGTCTTCAATCCACTCGGCGTGCCCACTCTTCCACCACCCCTTCCTCGCCGTCCTGTACCTGGAATAGGCGGCGGTGTTGGCAAATTGTCGCTGGTCACATAACTCTTCATCACCTCCGCTTTTTTTGCCTCAAACGCCGCGGTACTAGTAGCAGTGCTGCTCTGTCCAGCATTTGCCTGCAACCTCTTTAGAATCTCTGCTGTAGACGCTGAAAGCTGCGGAAAGCCTGCAGGTGGCCCATTCTGCGACGCAAAAGCCGCTGATTGCGATGACCATCCCGGGGGCGCTGGTGTCGTCGACGAAAGTGACGACTTCGGGGTCAAGGTGGGAGGGTTGGGTGCCGTGCTCACGGGATTTAAGAGACGATTGGCCGCGGCAGATGGATCTAGAGGGGGGTTTTTTGAGCTCATTGTATTCAGTGAATGACTGCGACACAGGTTATCAGGAATGATGGACGGGGTGTGCACTCATTGGGCGAGGGACGGAGCGCAAAGCATAGAAGATTCCACCATCTCGGCGAGCTGCTGTCGCTTCGACCTGAGCTATACACTGGTCCGTGTGTGCGATTAGTAACGCAGCCAATCGCAGCACCCCAATGCTTACTTTTCCCTTCGTCGACCGGGTTTCGACAGCAGGAAGAGCGCGGACTTCCATGTCTGTTGCATGCTAGAAAATATGTTCTTTAAAGTCTCTATTGGTGGTGGCCAGGGAACCAGTACCTATTCTTTGCCTATCTTGAAGCAAATCATGTACGGCACCGCACACAATCTTGCCGTCAGCAGAGGTGCGATTAGACTTTCAAGTTCCCCTTCCTACGCTACAACCCCTTCACTCCGGAGACTCTCAATGTCATCCTCATTCATACCGAGAGTGTCCTTCAAAATCTCATCCGTATGTTGCCCCAGAGTAGGTGGTGGCATGCGAATTCCCGGCTTCGAAAATGAGTACTTCACCGGAGTATTGACCAGCCTCATGGGACCACATACTGGATGCTCAACCTCTTTGACCATATCACGAGCGAGAACTTTTGGCGGTCAGAATTGAGGCGTCTTTAAACATGGAAGAGGGCATACCATGTTCATGATTTAAGGTAGTCTGAATGTCATTGATGGCTGAATAAGCTGTTTCAAGGTCAGTTGCTTTGATTGTAGCGTCCTGCTCTGTGGGACTTACGCATCCCGCAACCTTCCAAAATTTCAAGCCACTCTTGCGTGCTCTTCTTCCGCGTCTCGTTCTCAATCATGTCTTCTAACACATCTCGATTCTTAACTCTTAACGCGTTTGTCTTAAATCTTTCGTCGTTGATCCATTCTGGTTTTTCGATCTTTGTACACAAGATGCCATATAGCCGATCGTTTCCTCCACCCATCAGTATATCGCCGTCTGAAGTTTTGAATGCTTTATAGGGTACAATTGATGCTGGGAGCTCTTCAGCCAGATCCACTAGTCATGATTCAATTCAACTCACGGTGGGAAGTGCCCCATCTGCCAGAGTCTTTTTGCCCGCTGATGAGCGCTGAGCTGGCGATATTCGCGAGGGTAGCAACCTGGCAGTCACTAAGAGCAACATCAATATGCTGACCTTTGCCCGATTTCATACGCCCGAGGAGAGCTGCCATGATTGCGTTCGAAGTATATAGTCCGGTGGTGAGATCAGTTACCGCAACGCCAACCTTGACCGGTGGGCCATCCCTGGCTCCGGTGATGTGCATCAGCCCCATTTCACTGTCGCCATTTAGAATCTACATCTCTCACTAGGCTCACAAACATACGCTTCAACCATGACATCGTACCCAGCCCGGTTTCGATAAGGACCCGTTTGGCCATAGCCTGTGATGCTAGCATAGACGAGAGAAGGATTGATTTTGGATATAGTCGGGTAGTCCATGGCGTACTTGTCCAGTGACCCTGGTAGGTAGTTTTCGACTAATATATCGCATTCTCTAGCCAGCCGATGCAGGATATCAACTCCCGCAGGATGCGCAAAAGACAAGCCCAACGACTTCTTATTCCTGTTCACCTGCTCATGGTTAACTTCTGGAGAATTACTACCAGTAGGCACTCACGGCGAGATAGTAAGCGCTCTCTCCTGGGCCTGCGGTGTTTTCTCCACATATGTGCTTAGCGTAAGGCGGTCCCCAGGCTCGGGTATCATCTGCTTCTCAATCAGAATTCGAGCGCCATATGACTTGTGATGTGCTTGAGAAGCCTAACCCCCTCGTGTTGGATGCTCAATCTTAATCACTTCTGCACTATTTTCGTGTCAATCAGGATTCTTCAGACCTGCCAACCTCGGAGGAGGTGGTTCGTACAGGGCTGTCCATCGCATACCCAAGGTCACCCAAGATTTGCGTACAGTAAGGCTAATCAACGTCAGGACCCGAGAAGATTAGGAGTTATCACGACTCACTCCAGCAAGAACTCTGGTCATGTCTAGAACTTTGATTCCTGCCAGAGGTAGTGTTGATGCATCTGCGTTCATCGCGGCTGTTGTAAATTGTCGTCTTACGCTTTTGTAGAGCCAATTGGACCTGGACGAGCGCAATGAAGCTTGGATTGCTCTTCTAGACTGCTTGAGAAGTAAACCTGCCATGATTTCTGTTGGATGGCCTGCTTTGCAAGGATTGAAATGTGAGGTGTATTGGTCATGGAGACCAGAAGCTGCCCCGCGATAGAAACCCGAAAGCTCCCCTCACCGAGGCAGTTCAAATCTCTCCATCTTCCACCCGAACATCACCGACACCCAATAATGTTCACCGGCCTCGTTGAGACACTAGGAAGTGAGATTCCTTTGCGACTATTCGTGCCGGCTAGGCTGACGGTAACTAGCTGTTGCCGCCCTCGAAGAGCTTGACCAGACTTCGAGCGGAGGAGGCGGCACTTCGTTGACGATTTCTGACGTGCAAGACATACTGGGAGACGCCCAGCTGGGAGACAGCATTAGTGTCAATGGTTTGGTTTTGGACTAATAGCAGCAAGCCTGGACTGACTTTTGCGCAGGAACATGTCTCACGATAACCGAGTTTGACAAGGCATGGTTCAAGGTCGGCGTTGCTCCTGAAACGCTTCGGCGCACGAATCTCGGATCTCTCCAGAAGGGCTCACGAGTCAACCTTGAGCGTGCAGTTTCCGCTTCCACCCGCATGGGTGGTCACTTCGTGCAAGGCCATGTTGATACCACTGCAACGATTCAATCCGTGACCCCCGACGGCAATGCCCTGACGCTCCGCTTTAAGCCCCGAGATTCGACTGTTCTCAGATATATTGTGGAGAAGGGATACGTCACTATAGACGGTGCAAGCCTGACGGTTACTAAGGTGGAAGATGGTCTAGAGGGCTGGTGGGAGGTCATGCTGATTGCGTATACTCAAGAGAAGGTGGTGACGGCGGCCAAGAAAGCTGGCGAAGATGTCAATGTGGAAGTCGATCAGGTCGGAAAGTATGTAGAGAAAAGCGTCGTAGGCTACTTCGAGAGCACGACCAATGGCGAGTTTGCCATCCTCGAGAAAATGGTTTCCAAGCTCGTCGATGAGAGACTCAAAGCACTTGGCAAGTAATTAATCACCACGTGTCCCAGACTCTCACCCGATGCTGCCTCCAAGCCTCCACTATTAGACTTACTTCGATACCCGGAGGATCGAAGATGGTACCAAAGGCATCAGCGGCACGGGCGGAGCGTTCGAGGCTTAAGGGAAATGGAGCGAATAAAACCTGACCATACAACACATCGGCCCAGTTTTCTCGTTCCTCTGGTACCCCGTGGTGCCTGGTTCAGGATTATGAAGGAGGTTGCAGACTTGTCGGTGGCGCAGGAGGAAAGTGAGGCGCAGCCTTGTTTTTCACCTGGCAAACCAATATAAAATGTCTTTGACGTCCATCCTCACGTTCTTGATAGCCATAGTCTCCATGCATGAGATTTCCGATCTTTTTTTGAATCTGAAGGCTGGCGAGATTGTTCAGCGATCATCAGAGAATGCTGCCTAGATATTGCATGATGCACCTCATCCTCTTCCATCCTTTCGACCATTCATGGTTGATTAACTTGCAGGAAAGAGGGCAATGTGTCTCGAATTAGCCTTCCAGAATTTTCTCCACCTTTGCGATCAATCCACCTCCGATTGCTTACAGTCCAAGACCAGATAATGTTAATCGGAACGAGAGGTTTAGGCAGAAACTCGCCTTGCGCAGCAGTGGCGGCACGACTCTACGACAAACCACATGTCTCGATGCTCATTTTAGTCAGGTTCTGCGGTCAACGCTCCGTCGTGTCGCCTTCTCCGACGGCTGTGCCGCAGAGTGGTTGCGCTCATCAGCTGCCAGAGGGCTCGCCTTCGCGAGATGCAGCAGAGATTGCATTTTTAGCCTTGGAATACGACTCGACTGCATGAAAATTGTGGTCTAAAGGAAAAGCTTTGAACGAAGATTGGGGGCCAAAAGGTCGATGTACATACCGTGATGAAGAGAAGGGAAAGCTACGGCTAAGGTGCAGAATTTATAAGGGGTTTTCGTCGGCATAATCTATTGGTTTCCTTGTCGCGGCCTGCTGGAACACGTCAGGACCCTTCAAGGCACAAGGCCGCTTGAACACCGGACACACTCGCTATCAAACCCTCGTCACCGAACGGCGCTCTCACGCTCTTTTTCGAGTTTATTTCAGTCCCCAAGAGCATGTGTGCGGCGCTGCCGCTTGGCTTCCGCTAAAGATCACCAAGTCACACGATTTATCATGGATTGGAGGCTCTTGGATTATGCCAAAGAGGCTGAGGACACGGCTTCTGGCCTGCAAATCTTCCTGGATGAGACACCTCAGTACGCCAGAGACATAACCGGAGACATTGCGGAACTTTTTGCCATTAGCAATGCTCTCCACGTCCTACATGAGGGCTTGGAGCTGTCCCGCTATGGAAGAAAGGCAGGTCGAATTTTGCGCGATCTCGAGATCGCCCTTCCGAGCTTAGGGCACACTCTCGATGATGTCCGCGACATGTTCAGCAAGACCAGAAGGAACGGTCGACAGCATCCGGGGGCATTTCCAGGTACTCCGCCGTACAATCTCATCTGGGAAGACGCTTGTGCCGAACTCAAGAGCCAAGGCATAGCCTTGCCAGTGCGTCTTGAATTATATCGAACCTATCTCCAAGCAATGTTCGATATTTTGAAAGGGTGAGTTGGTAGACCTCCAAAATCGACGGTCGTTTAACCCTGGAGTAGCGAGCCAGTAGATGACGACATTGACCGCATCCGACACCGATTAACAAGACTGCTAAACAAACAAGAGCCTATAGAGTCTTACTTTGACAGACTATCTGTTGATCCTCATGGTATGCTCAATTTTGTTTTCAGAGGCGTTTCCATCTCGTTTTTCTGTCTTCAATTGGCGATTGAGTTGCTGAGACATGGCTTCTTAAGGCCCGCGAACACCAAGACCCCATTCCCCTGCAACTGCTCGGCCGACTATACCACGCTTTCAAACATATCCCACCTACGCTCATCCTCATCCTCCTCCACCACCACCACCACCACCTCCACCTCCACCTCCACCACCGCTACCTCCTCGTTCCCCTATTTATGGAGAGATACCTTATATCCCACCGCCAGTCCCCGAGATTCCTCATTCACCAACGTATTCAACTACCTCATCTCAGAACTTCTCAACCCATTCCGATGGTTCTGGGAATGGCACAGCGCATTGGGCCACCAAGATTTTTGATGGCAGACATTCTTCCACGCCCTTCCAGATCCTCGGTCAAGCGTACGTCTCGCTTTAATATAAATTATGACCAAGCCCTTAACATCCTCTAGGACCAAATGTCTCGGCAGAGATGAGCCTAAGGCCCTCGAATTTCTTGATGGTGATGGGTTTCAAAAAGTACTCGAACTGTGAGTGCATCTTGTCCTCGACAACGATATCCACTGACATTCGATAGACCATTTGAAGCTACCAATGTCTGGGTCAGGCTTTATTGGAGAGCTAGTGATCAAAGAGCTCGTATTCTGTTTTTGACACTGGACCCTGCTGGGCGAAAGATGCGATACTGCTTCCCCTTGACTGGACTAAAAGTTTTGCGGACCGAATCTTGCCTTCAGCTTTGTCGCGTGAACAGACAAGACGGAGGGCTTGATTTGTGGGCTAACCTGAGATTTACTCTCTACGAAAGTATGTTTGCTGGCTGAGGTTCTTCCTCAATTAAACTAATTGGACATTAGGGATGGTCCTCTTCTACTGCACTGTTGTTGCAATGAAGCGCCAAGACCACGTCACAACGCCACAAGGACTGGAAGACTTCTTCGAGCCAGGCGAAAAGGAGGAATTTGGCGGGTACGAACCCCTTTCTTTGCTTGCTGCAATGCGGGTGCTGATGTATGTATGGCAGCGAAATCCAAGACGACAACTACTTGCACGCCTTCCGCATCTTCCGAGATCGAGACTCTGGAGGGGTCCGGTTCGAGACAACGGCGAGACGGGGGCCTCTCAAAACGATTCCAATCTGGACTGCCTTTGTTACTCAATACATTGGTCAACGAAATTGGATGAAACGTGTTGGGTCGACCACGGTTCAGCTTCGGGAGTTGCACCCCTACGTATTCTGCGAGGGCTATACCCCTCCACGCGGTCTGTCCGGCAAGTACCAATTGACATTTACCACAGCAGAAGGTATGTGGCTCGATTGAATATGCTGAATAACATGTCGTTAACATTTCTTAGATGCAAGGTTCTTCATCGAGTCCTTCCACCATATCAAAACGCGATAATGAGATACGAAACCCGGATCACGAAGTAGTATGAGAACGACGACCACGACTGTAACGACTACGGCCTATGTGAGACACGGCATGACGACTGGATGAGGGAGGATGGTTTGTATTGCAAAGATACCCCTCTCTTCAGCACGGTTTCTTCCCTCAGTCTGTGGAGATTGGTATATTTGCTTAGGTTTTTCCTTACGACACTCATTGGCTCTCTTTTGGCGAACGGTTCAGTGTGATATTTAGACGAGACGAATTAGCTGCAACGCGCTCTCATGGTTTATTTAATGGTAGCAGAAGAAAGCAATGCTGCAATGTGCCCTCACCGCTTCAGGCATAGCGGGGTGAAATAGGTGGTGATCCGTGCACTCGATGAAATAAATTTCCGGGTCCAGCAATCGCCGGCGACCTCTCTCCCCCAAATACACGACCACAACCCTTTGCCTCATTTGTTCAGTGTGTAATCATGGACAGCAACGCTGCCTCGGCGCAGCCCGAGCTCAAGGCCAGCGACCCGCTTGCTGCAATGGCGCATTCGGAGGCGCATTACTTCAACAGGTTCGCACCGCGCCGTGACCAGGTTTGGGGCAGATATGCTGACGCGCGGCGGACAGCTACAACCACCATGGTCGGTCGATGGACTTCTACTGTTGAGAACTGTGCTAATGCGCGCCGAAGGTATCCATGAGGAAATGCTGGTGTGTACACTCCCGCTGTCACCGCTTTTGCCCTTGACGAGCGCGCCGACTGACTCGACCCCCCTCACGAACAGAAAGATGAAGTGCGAACGAGGTCATATAGGGACTCCATCTACCAGAATGGCCACCTTTTCAAGGACAAGGTCGTTCTCGACGTCGGATGCGGTACAGCCATCCTTAGCATGTTGGCAAACCCCCTCCAGGCTCCCATTCCCGCGTCACGCGAGCAGGAACTGATGGATGCTGGACTAGGTTCGCTGTGAAGGCCGGCGCGAAGCATGTCATCGGCGTCGACATGTCCACGATAATCGAAAAGGCGCGCGAGATTGTTGAGCGCAACGGCATGACGTCTAAGATCACGCTGCTGCAGGGCAAGATGGAGGAGGTGAAGCTTCCCTTCGATAAGGTGGACATCATCATATCAGAGTGGATGGGATATTTCCTATTGTACGAGAGCATGTTGGATACGGTCCTCTATGCCAGGGACAAGTACCTCAAGAAGGACGGCCTTATTTTCCCCGATAAGGCAACCATCTTTATGGCGGGTATCGAGGACGGCGAGTATAAGGAGGAGAAGATTGGGTGTGAGTGCAACCTTGCCTGCTTGTACGCACGCTTCCTAGCTCCTATCTAGCGGGGCTATGCAGCGTGCACAGCTCCAAGTCGTGCGCTAATTATCACCGTAGTCTGGGACAATGTCTGGGGCTTTGACTATACCCCCCTCAAGCACACCGCCATGACAGAGCCACTTGTCGACACCGTCGACTTCAAGGCCGTCGTCACCGATCCCGCAGCAGTCATCACGTTCGACCTCTACACGGTCCAACCCAAGGACCTTGCCTTCACGCTCCCCTACACCATCACCGCCAAACGAAGCGACTTTATCCACGCTCTGATCGCCTGGTTCGACATCGAGTTCTCCGCATGTCACAAACCGATCCGCTTCTCGACCGGCCCGCACACCAAGTACACCCATTGGAAACAAACGGTCTTCTACCTCCAGGAGGCGCTAACGGTCGAGAACGGTGAGACAATCACCGGCATATTGAGCAACAAGCCTAGCGAAAAGAACCACCGCGATCTCGACATCAAAATTTCGTACAAACTGAATACCGATGATATGCATAGACAGGCGTCTGGCGAGGGCTCGTACCGAATGTTCGTCCCCCAGCAATATCCCCCTCCCTTTCCATCCCCTCCCCACTCCTCCTCCTCCTCGTCTCCCTTCAAACCTCATCCCACGCTCTGCCACCCCACCCCTGCACAAGCTAATGTATTTCTCTTAGGTGCTGATGTTGATATTTTCTCCATCTTATACACACACTTCCTCATTCTTCACCATTAGAGATTTTGGTAAAGGGTTGGCGTTTTCCCCTGGCTTTGGGATAAAGAGAGGAGACGGCATCATGAGCGAACACACCCTTGTGATGGCTTCTCGATTCGCGAGTTGCTGCTGCACTGTTTGAAAAAAAAAATTACCTCCGAGATATCTAGGGTAGCATGGTATGATTTATGAGGAGGAATGAATGAATCATGGATGTTCATCTATGATATTACTATTTTTGCACGTGGATCTTTTACTTATGCATAGCTGCAGCTTCAACATGATAGACATTATGCCCGAAAGGACCATATGAGAACTCAACAGGTTATACTGTGGAACTAGTTAGGGTATGAACACAGGCTGTCTACCTAGACAGACAGACCACCATGCTAACAACCAAATCCAATCGTAAACATCATACAAACAGACGCCGCAAACGCCATTCCCTCATGCACATTTAATCATCATCCATCCCCACCCTCAACGTCGTCTCCGGATCCTCCCACTTCTTCGCCTTAAGCACCCTCATCTTCTTGATTGGACTCGCACTCTTCGCCTGCGCCTCCCTCTCCATCCCCTCCAACCTCGCCCTCAGAACCTCATTCTCCCTTTCCAACTCCTCCACCCTCTGTCCCATCTCCGGATCGGGGTCCTCATAAATCTTAACCGCAAGCTGCTGCTGCTCCAGCATCTGCTGCTTCGTAGCTTTAATCACAACATCAATCTTGCGATCCATATGCACCTCATTATGATCCTGCTCAGCATCCCAAGCTGCCTGCCACCGCCTCCGCTCCTGCTCAACCGCGTTCTCCATTTCTGCAAAACACTCGTCGCGGATGTCTTGCTCGATTTCTAGCATGTGCTCTTCGGCCGCGCGCCAGCTCTGCTCTGCGGCCTTGCGGCGCGCGGTTTCTTCCGTGAGGCGGAGGGCGAAGATCTCGATTTCAGCGGTTAGTCGCGAGATTTCGGCGTTCGCAGATTCGAGCTCCTCGAGGACGGCAGAGGGTGTTGTGCGGCCGGAGGATGTGGTAGAAAGGGCAAATTTGAGGGGGGTGCCGGAGAGGATGGTGGAAGTTGTGGAGGGGATGCGTGGGACGGTGACTTCACGAGCGAGGGCGGAGTAGCGCAGTATTTGGGACGTTGCATTGAAGTCACCTTTGGGGTCCGCGGTAACGATCATGATAGATTTCTGGGGATGGTGGTGATGGTAGTGACGGGTGTTGGATGAGGGGAAAGAATTTGAGAAGAGGAGCTCGGTGAGTTTGCATTGACGGAAGGGGACGATGTTCTAGTGTTGAACAGAGAGTTAGCTGGGGGTTGGAGGTGGAAAGAAGAAGGTGCGAGAGTGAGGGGTTGGGTGCGTACCTTGCTGCCATCTTGGTTGTCGGATTGCATTTGCATGCATTGACCAAGATACATGAGCGATTCATTAATCTTACCAGCTTCGGCGAGAGTAGCACCCGCAGTCTTTGCGTTGCGAGCGCGTTCCGATCCTGCTAGGTCGACGATGGTAAGGGCGCTGCTAGACCATGGACCTTTACGCTGCGCATCCCGCTTCTTGACTTCGACACAGAAGAAGCCGTGGCTCCGAGAACTGACGGCATTGCTACCAGTCCCTGCCACCTTCCTCTCCATCAGGCCTGTCTCTAGAACCATCAACGCCTCCTCCAAGCTTCCACAGATGATCTTAGTTAGACCTGCCACTACCTTCCTATCAGGACTCTGTTCTGTGCTCTTGAACAGCAACGCTCGACGTTTTAGATTGGGATTCTTGCTCTTCGTCGCATTTCCGGTGAGAAGGTCAAAGATCCGGTCATTGTAGACCTCGTACATGGACACAATGATAGAATACTCCGCGCTCGAATCCACAGATATATCAACATCGTGAACGCTGGGGTTTTGAGGAAGGGTTGAGGGGCGTGGGATGTTCTTGGACCTGTTTGTCGGATTCGTGATAAATGAACTACAATCCTTTTTGGGAGGTAAGCCTGTATTCGCAGCCGAACGGGTAATGCGAGAGAGATTTCCCGTGACAGGACGGATAGAATGAATGCCTGCACTTGGTCGAGCAAAGATGGGAGATTGGAGAAATGGGTACGGGTTCTCCGAAGTCACGTGACGAGGAGAGGACAACGACATTTGATCAGATATGAGATACTGAGGCGCATGAGAAAAGGAACTTACAGGCATGGGAGTCTGCGCTCGTGACGGGTAACGCTCGGATTGGTTGTCTCCGTACATGGAGTCTAGGAAGGCCGTGGCGGTGAACATATGGGCTTCTGACACATCTGCGGCAGCGAGGGAAGAAAAGGCTGGAGCGCCGTAGAAGGATTGTACAAGCTGGGTTCCGGTGCTTTGGAAGAGGACATGGAGGGCCATTTGTGTCAGGCCGCGCTGGGACTTGGTGCCGAGGATTGTGTGGCTCTGGAATTCAATTAACATTTGCGAGCCTGGATAAGTTCTGGTTGTGGTGCTGTACCTTCCCCGACCCAGTAACACCCAGAGTCGCCAGTAGTCCATCCCGTCCATCTCTCCCCTTCCCGCCCAACACTCCCTCGATCATTGGCACCACGCCAGTCCCTTTAAATAACTCGGATTGATGTGCATCCTCTTCAAATACTCTCGTGAAGGCAAATCGCTCGACTGCACGCTTGCGGCCATCATTCGTGGGCGGCTTAATTGTAATATGGGTTGGATTTGCAGCCTCGATTTCTTCGACGTTGAGAAAGCGTTCAGCTTTGGCGGAATGCGAGGGTCGGAGACGGAGAAAGACATCAAAGAGAGAACTTGACGGTCGAGGAGGAGGTTCCATGGCCATTTGGAGCGGACAAAGTTCAGGTGCGTGTCTGGCGTAGTGGTCGATGGTGTACCGATCCTGTGGAGGTGCTGCAGGTGAGTTGATCAACAAGCGCCTCGGCCCCGTTGCGCCGGCAACCATGACCGAACATCAGAGCACAGAAACTCTACCACCATGACGACAGACTTCATCAAATGAAGCGATCATGAAGCTTTTATTCATCGTGACAGAAAGCACCAAGTATGTAGTTTTATACCCTCTGTCATCGGCGTAGTCAATTTGTTCAACACTCTCTTTCATATTCGTTCCGATTCCAGTGCTCCCGCGCCACCCGCTCAATCCACCTGGGCATGGATCCCTCAGGCAGAACATCTGACATCTTCAGTGCTTCATCGTCTGGTTCTACTGTATTTTCCTCCTTCTTATCTTAGTCGGTCTCCTTTAGCCCATCTCCTTCGCGTCAAG
Source organism: Lindgomyces ingoldianus (assembly GCF_010093535.1). Classification (NCBI taxonomy): domain Eukaryota; kingdom Fungi; phylum Ascomycota; class Dothideomycetes; order Pleosporales; family Lindgomycetaceae; genus Lindgomyces; species Lindgomyces ingoldianus. Next base: position 519,869 of record NW_022985170.1, on the reverse strand, counting down.
CTTCTGATGGAATCTGCACGCCCAAACCCAAATATATGCGATCGGTGTCATTCCATTTTCCAGAACTCTTTGGTGGTTAACAGCCACCACCCTCCTATGGCCGTTTTGCTTGGTATCTAGATTTAAGTTCGGTGCAAACATCTAGCGAAGCGGGATGTCATCTTTGTGCCGAAATGTGGCACGAGGTGACAATTCTGGAGTAGCCGGAACTGCAGCGAGTGAGCACTCTCTCTCTCCGCTTCAATAATATCTTAGCAGAAAGGATATTCGCAACGATCCTGAATTAAAAACTGATAGAAATTCTTTGCTTCGCTGGACCTTGCATTTCCTGGCTCTTTCAAAAGAGGAATACCAGGTGTTTTGGGAGCATCACTTTTACCCCGCTTGGAATGATACTTCAACATCATTTACTAGTTTTTTCATGGAGCTCCCGAAGACCAGAACACAGGAGAGCCCTTCCACGCGGGATCTAAATCTTGCCAACGCCTGGCTTACCTCGTGGCTCAATGAGCACACCGTCTGCAGACGGCAGAACAACCGCTCTGCCTTACCTGACTCCAGGTTTCCCTCACGGCCGATAGAAATCTGGACTGATGGAAAATGTAAAAAGGCCCGTCTCATAGAACGCAAAGATGTCCCAATTAACTATCGGTATTTGACTCTCAGTCACTGCTGGGGTTCTGGCCCAGTATACACTCTGCGATCGGATAACCTCGACAGCTTAAAACTGGACATCCCGTTCTCGGAACTTCCTCAAACATTTCAAGACGCTTTAGAGGTAGCTCCTTGCTTCGGGTATAGCTATTTTTAGATTGACTCCTTGTGCATCCCTCAGGATAATATACACGAATGGGCCAGGGAGGCGGAGAGAATGGCCGATTATTACAAAAATGCTGTCCTCAAAATTGCGGCTACTGCTTTTGCGCCATCCGATACTGGTCTTTTTATTTCGAGAGCACCAGATGTTCTAAAGCCCCTGAAGGTGTCAGTAGACCTGTTTCTCGATGATTCACATCACGTTGGAGAGCACTGCCTTACTTAGGATATATTCTGGTTCGCGCGGGTAGAGAAAGCACCATTAAACAAGCGGGCTTGGGTGGTACAAGAAAGATATTTCTCCCCCCGCATCCTACACTTTGGCAAAGATCAACTCTTGTGGGAATGCCAAAAGCGTCAGGCATCAGAAATATCACCAAATGCACTACATCGGACAGTGTCGACCTCCTGAAAGGTGGCTTGTCTCCATACCAGCGAGCTATACGTCTGAATTCGCAGGGTCACCGTGGAGAAGTTCGACTATCGTGGCACAGGATTGTTGAAGAGTACACACAGGCCAGTCTTACATACCAGAGCGACAAACTTATCAGCATCGCTAGAATGACCACCAGATTCCAGTGGATCTTGGGAGACAGGTGCATCTTCAGGCTCTGGGAGGGCACCTTCCTCATGGATCTTCTCTGGTATCGCGAGTAGAATGAGAGACGCCTCCTTTGCGGCCAAAGGACTCTCGAGTCCCACCCTGGTCTTGGGCATGTCTCAATTGTGGAATCTACTCTCCAATATGGTTTCTAAAGCCTGAAATATGTGCTACCTTGATACCATCTTCAGGTCCGAGCACGGGCTCAATAGCAACAGGTGAGATTTTGCTTCAAGCGCCTATAGAAAAAGACTTGCGCTCAGTTGTTCAAACCCGAGTCGACGCACATTTCCAGCTGAAGCACCGCCAAATGCGAACTCGCTTTCAGTTTGATTCAACAGGAGAAGACAATTTCCAAAGTACTATTGCTAAGAGCTAGGATTCTTCTCCCCACACTGCCAACACAGATGTCAAACAATCTGAACAGAACCCAGCTGGCCAACAGATCTAGATCTACATACTATTTTTAGCTTCTAAAGACCCAGCGGCTCAAATGGGCTCGTGAGCCCAGGTATTACAGAGGATCGGGTATTGGGACACCTTCGACCACGACAAAGTGCCTGCTGACAATCTCGAGCTGCTAGAACAATACCTGGCGGATGATTTCGATTTCGAAAGAGATGACTACAGGGAAGATCACGGTGATGGGATATATTCAGTCTCACACGCTACATGAAGCAGGAACCCCCGGTAATCTTTGTCCGGGACTCCCTCTTTGGGTTTAGTGCGGTCCCTGCGCTTATCCACATCCGGCATTGCTCCTCGCTCAATCAACCCAGCGCTTTTGACGTCTATAAAATGTTCACCCTCCTGTCTCCAGGCTTTCTCCCCATCTCTTTCCCTCAATTCTCTAATCCTATCCCAACGCATCTGCTGCCAAGCGATCCATGGCTTTCTACGCCTCGCCTGCCTGCTCACTCATCTCATCCCCGGCCACTAATCAAAATTTCGCTCTCCAACCTGCCAACATGCTCCGCGGCTTTCCTAGTTTCCGCTGTTTTGTTATTTTTTTTTAACCGCAGCAGGCTGTGGTGCTGCTAATAGGACTTCTGTACGGACCCAGTGATTCAACAGCCTCAGTTAGGTTCAATTCAGACAGCGTTTGACTTTTAATTTTAGAATATTTTCCCTCTACTTCTTTTAGGCTTGTTTCTAGTTTCTAGAGCCTTTCATATTTGTTTTCTTCCTACTCTAACAGCCACCACTATAACCAGACCATGGCTAAGCCTGACCTGCCCCTAGACCTACCTATTAATGATAATGCCATAACTAATTTGATTGGCCAGCTCCGGTTGCAAACCTTAACGAATAATGTATAGCTATTAGGAGCACTAAAGGCATGAGGAACTAGATTGATTGCTAAAAGAGTGTACCTAGGGGTATATATATATATACATGTAAGAAAGGAGTCTTAGCAGCACGTGACTATCGTGTAAGCCATGCGTGACTACTGCAAACAAATAACCATCATGTTTCTATTTCAGTCAGGGCCGCTTTCGCTCCCTGCCGGAAAATACGAAGCTTAGTGACGATAAACGCTATACTGTAGATGACTGGCTATTACTTTGGAGAACACTAGACAGGGAAACGCAACAGCGTGTCGCTATAAGACAGTATTTTATGTGGTTGGCTCGGGTTGTAGCACTAATAATTTCGTGAGGTTTGAAAGACCAAAAATAACTTCCAAAGGCGTCCCAGTACTCTGGTGCCAGCTTTGGTTCCTAGGAGCCTCAGGGTCCCTTGAACAGCCTCCCAGGCACATGAGCATCCTAGGATAATCGGTCCAGGAAAATAGGCATCCCAGGAAAATTGGCGTCTCTAGAGAATTCGCCCAGGCACCCTCATCTCCTAGTCGATTGGTCCCAGGAGAATATTCCCAGGAGTGTGCGCCCAGGAACCCTTGTCTCCTAGTATTCTATTCCACCTGGGCAAATTCTCCTAGGAATATTCTCCTGGGACTAATCTACTGGGAAGAGGTTTAGCCCAGGAGCATCCTCCCGGTACCGACTTCATCCTATTAATATTTTCCCAGTAAGCTTGGTCTCCCGGGATGCAGGTTTGCCTGGGAACCTTTTCCCCAGTACAATGTCTTAAGAAACTGCTTGATCGCGTTCATATAAGTTTATTATAGCAGAATATCTTAATGCTGGATATATTTAAACCATCTTTTAGGGTTTCGGGTATACTTTAAAGTCCTAGCTAAAACCACGCATAAAGGAAAGTCTACTGCTAGCATTTGCGCGGACCGCCAAGCCACTGGCAGCCTCGCGGTTGTCCCGTGACTGTACCCGAAAATCCAATGGTTCTGTACGATAATAATCCGTCCTTCCACCAGTACTCTGAGAGGGTTAGTGGCCTTACGCACGTGCCAAGTCTAGACGAACCTTGACAGAGGGTCTAGTACCTAGTTTACTGAAAACACGCCTCAGGATAACTTCCAAAATAAAAGGGGTCGTGATAGTTTGTTTATATAGATATAAATTACACGATTTTTGCCTTACAATGGAATCTATGGCACTAAATTACGAAAACCTGGTCGATTATGCCTGTTTCTACGACCCTATTAAAGACGTTCAAGTCGGTCCCGCAAACCAGGAGCCGCGGGACGTCAGCCAACCTGGACGCCTGGTCGAATCTCTAAGGAGAAACATTCTCTCCTATCGAGTAAGCATCACATTGAAAATGCTCCAAAGTATGCTCTGCGGATGCCGTGGCTCTGAGAGCCTCAAACACGCATCATCCTAAGTGGCGCAATGAGGCGCGCATGTTTCTTTGGGGTTTGCGCCGCACAACCCCTGCTGCTGCTACTCCAAAAAGAACGACCAACACTCACAGTAGCCATTTTTTACCCTTTTAACTATTAAGAAAACGTAGAGAAGGAAACAAAGGCGTAGGATCCCAGCAGGAAGTTCATACAAACAGCGCCCACCCCCTCTTCTTTAGTAACTCGGTAGGGGAAACAATCCAATGGTGTTCATGTTGTAAACTACCTATGGCGTAATTCGCGCCTATTGTTATGTTAGATGTTCCTTTTATGAATATAGAATTGAGGCATAGTATTTCACGTTGAAGGCCACCGCATATTACAGCGATGTGTAGTAGAATCTTGCGCTGTAGTAAGGGCTTAGGTGGGCGTTTGGAGAAGTTGTAGGTGTCGCTGGCATCTGACTACAGTTGCACTAAGCAGCTGTGCTGCACTTTGGGATCCACCAAAGTGGTTCCTTCCCAAGCTGACCAAAGATGTATTTTGGAGGGATATCTAGCCTAATCTTGTTCGCTTGTTCGCGTGATCACGTTTCTAGATAGATGTGACTGTGCCTCACCCTTTTGTTCCCATCCCAAGGTACCCAAGCTGCGATGATGATTTAAAGCGCTTTACCTCAATACACTGGATGTTTCTAGTTTTTGAGCTGTACTTGATCAACTGGCTCTTTCTTTATAACATCTGTAGCAACCAAGGTTTTACTGCCACAATCAACTCTCTTCAGCCAACTTCAGCCACCTACATCGGTGCCAGAAAGGCGAGTTTCCGGATTAAGTCGTCCGTGCTCGTTGTCACTGAATTTGTCCAAGGGCGAGAAGATGAACAGTACTCTAAGCGCTTCAAGGCGATATAAAGGGACATATTGCAGGAGATGTGTATGTAGAACACATTAACCTTTCAATTAACTCCTACTACACTATTCTTAACGCCTGATCTTCTTCATTACTACAACCACCCTCTTTAGCATTCAATTTCTATTATATCCAAAGGAAAGGCTCAACCAGGCGAAAAGGAAGACTATACTAGTAAGCTAAACAAGGAAATTTAGAACCGGGGTTCTCAATAAAAATATCAATAGCAATAGCATAAACATGTCATACTACCTCTCGGTAGTCGTTTACGGTCCTGGTAATGATCCAAACCACCGCTCCCACTGGGCTTTCGCCTTCTATGCACCTGGCTCCTTAATCCGCAACCTTCTCCATGTCACTCTTCTCAACCTCAACAAATTCGTCTATGCTTTCGACAAGTGCAAAGGTGTTAATGTTCACTCTAAATCATCCAAAGGTTACTTCACTATTGCAACCTTGTCGCCAGAGCAGTATCAACGTGCAGATCAGATTATTAGTCAGGAGCCAGCTCCAAATAATAGGAAGGACAGGTGCCAAGATTAGGTGCAAAATTGTCTCATTACACTCAAGGTGGAAGATATTGTTCTACTAGGAACAAGCGAGTAGCTTAAGGGGTTGGTGGGACAGCCAGCGGCGACGGTGGTGAGTAAGACCGGGTTCCGCTGGGTGCGCACCGTTCGTTAGAGGCGCCTTGAGCATGGCTGTTAAGTACTGGATGGTTTCGAGTGAGGTATTCGACTCAAAAGCCACTGTATAATACAAGTGTTTAAACCTAGCTCTTTTAATATATGATACTCCGCCTTTACTTCTTCAGGGAATACATTGTCGAGTAATTTAATCCATTCGGGTTGTTAAGCTTGTAGATTGGCCTCTAAATATTCCCAGCGTAGTATGCTAAAGCCAGCTAAGCCCTAATCAACGATGGCCATAATCTTGCAGTTACCATCGACCAGGATGTTGTTAAGGTGGAGGTCGCCATGAGAGAAAACCTTAGCGTCTTCAGTCAAAGCTGAGATTTTGGTGATGATGCTATTTTCTAACCCCCCAAGTCAGCCTCCAGGACAAGAGTTGGTAAGAGCCTCAACTAGCCCTTGATTATATTCGGTTCTTGACTTAAAGGGACTGTATTGCTTGTCGTCATGTGTTTTCAGACATAAGTGTGAGAAGGAGATGTCTACGCTAGGTTAATTCCAAAGCGCGCTATAGAAGTCCCCGCGCATATCGCGAAGCTCTCTCACGTATACTCAAAGCTGATCTGCAACGTATGCCTTCTTATTGTCCAACAACAACCACATCTCCCCTAACTGCAGTCTTTCAACTTTGCACATGTAAATGTACCCTATTCCTTTTTTTTTTCGTACGCTTCGTATACTTTAGGTACAGGAATAGAAGAACAGCTGGACACGAATCACATAGCCTCAGCTTCGGCCATCCTTACACTTCTCCCACCTTTCAAAATTGCACCTCTGTCCAGCAAATGGAAGATTCCAGGTCCAATTTTGAGGGGAAAGAGGTTGATAGCATTCAGAGGGATTTCAGCTTCACCATGCGCAGATCAAGGTGGAGGAGAAGGCGGGTCGGCCATTGTTGTTCGAATGAAGAAGACTGACGGGGAAATTTGGCGCCTTAGATGGACGCTTAGACCACGGCACGCGGATCCTCAACCGTAAGACTAATAGCTCAGTCAAAAAGCTAGGCCGACTTGAGCCAAGCTGACTGCTTAGCATGAGGGAGCTCGGACCTCACGAGTTGGTTTGGCTTTTTGACCTGTTTAACAGCGAGAGGCATCGATGCTCTATTTTCGGCGATCCACCTCGTCATTCGTTGATTCACCTTATCATTCGTCGATCATCGTTTCTCTACCGGTACATGAAGCCCATCCCATGCGCTTCTGCAGGCCGACACCTCCCTTCACTCGAGAGAATTATCGACTTCGGCTAGTAGGTCTAGTCGTATCGCTTCTATTAACGTCTGCATTTGTGACCTCTTATATGTTTATAAAAAGTGTGACCTTTGGCACTAACATTGGCTTATTCGGCGACCCAGTCATCTCTAAGGCCTCAACCCTTTAAACCGCAAATTCCTCAACTGGCAGAAACTCCTTGAGCTATGAAAGTACGTCCCCCACCTAACCTGCCATAACGACAATTCCTACCTTCAATCCAGCTCCGTCCTGAAAGGCGTACCTACCAATACCCGCTGACCCTCTCCCTCCACCCCCTTACATACATGCACCACCCCGCGAAGTACCCTCTAACATCAGTGAAAACGATCCTCGAGCTACCGGTGCCGACTACCCGCTCAACGCCATGGAAGAGGAACTCGACGAAGCGATGTCGCACGACCCTAGCGTGGTATACGAAACCTCGAGCAAAAACATCAACGCATCCAAGAACAGCAAACATGGTAAGGAAGGTAGCATGATCCTCAGGTTATTTAGAGGGACTGTCAAAGGTGGCGTTGAGACAGCCATCGGCACAGATAAAGTCACTGCGAAAGTTGGTAGCGACCACACGAAGAACAGGCTGGGTGTTGTACCCAAGCTAAACGCAGATCTGACGTACGCCTATTTAATTCAAGTCTCAGTTTCATAGGAAGAAAGGTCGTGTGTACATTACAACCAAAGCCACTATGCTTTGTATGGATTTCTCAACCGACTAAGTGATTGAGAAAATGGGTCGTTGGGACGGGAGGACTTATACTATAGCTAGAGTATCTCGGTTGGCGAGATTGGCGATATCAGGACGGTTGGTTAGCATAGGTGTAGAGATTGCGGAAAGGAGGGGAAAGAAGTGGAGGGGTTACTGCTATGCCGTTGAGGGATAGGCTATTTTAATGGGTTCATTGCAATAGGAGGGCAGAAGCGAGATTATTGGTGTTGGGCGCGATGGATTGGGGGCTTCTTGTGGTTGGGGATGTGGATTCTATTCATATGGGCCTCCTAGAAGGTGCGTTCTATGTATATCTAGGGGGAGCATTGGATATGGTGCGTATACAACAGCCTTGTTAACCTCTCATTCCTAGAGATTCGCTAATCAACCACTCACTTCTCTTATATCCTGTCTTCACGTTATCTAGCCGATGTTCGCCATCACCATCACCAAACCCAGTTCTTCTTCATAAACGCCCCCGTTTCTTCTTCTGTGTTTTCGCACATACACAAACTACTCCATCCTCTCTTTCATGAGAGAGAAGCTTCTACATTTTTAATCTAATGAGGCAGAATATATGTCGTTCTTTCCCTCTCTAGTTTTATCCTCGAGGGTTTTTAGAGATGAGCTAGTGGCAGCATGCATACCATTCAACCTACCTACACTTTGATGTTAATATTCTCCTTACTGCTTTAACCTTGTTGCAAAAGGAAAAGTAACCTAGTTATAAGTTGCATGGGTTTGTAGTTTCTAATCCACAGGATAGATATACATCTTGGTGCTTTTTGGGGCGCCAAGCTATGGATAAGGTCTAAAGCTTCGAATTTTAGTCCAACTAACCAAGTTGGAGATCTTATTGGCGTGGCAAAAGGTAGAAGAGCTGAGGGGGTTTATACAAGCCACTGGGAGGAGGGAAATTCTAGAGCATGAAAGTAGTTGGGATAGTTGGTGGAGATAGTGGATGATTTCACTGGCTCAAAAGGGGCGAAAAGTTCACACGCTTGCTGTTTCTAAGGGAGATGGGCTGCTTCCATGTTTTGCTGTGTTTAGGTGGCCAGTGAAAGTTATTTCATATCTTGCATCACTCCGACGTCAGCTTTATTTCTAGAACATAGACTACAATCAGTTCCAATTTGGGAACACAGAGGAGAAGGATGAATGCCATCGACTACAGGGTTTAGAACGACGGAGAGGCGGGAAGTCATCTGCTAGATTCAATTCCAAGTCGGATGGTTCGACAAAAAATACTATGATATATCTATCCACGGCGCGGGCAAACTCTGAATGTCAATGGTATCAAACCCGCAATGCCTTCAAGATGCTCGGCTTATTTTCATGCCAAAATAGTGCATGCCCATGCATTATCCTCTTCAACTTTCGCCAAGATGGAGATTAGCATGCCCCTCCCTCGCCTCCAAATCTCCATCGCACAACTGGCCACCAACCCCCAATACTCCTCTAATAAACCCCTGCATCCTGCCCTTCCTTCGCTAACGTCTCAAACACCCTCGGTGGCAACTTATACCGAATCAGCCCGGCAAACACCATCAAGTCCTTCGCTTTCTGAAGCAACATATCGGCAAGAGCCTTCCTGGTTGGATCCTCCCACTGGCCACTGAGCAAGATCTCTCGGTGGCGGCTGCAGCAACCGATACACCACAACAGAACGTTTCCGATATTGCGAGCGATTTCGGGTGGGTATTGTGAGAAGTTGTTGGCTGAGGTGCGGATGAGTGGCAGGGAGCCTTCGGCATTGAGGGGAAGGACGTCAAGGGATTGGATGATCTGTGTGGATAAGTTAATTAGATGTGGATGAGGGATTAGTGAGATTTATACTTACATCTAGAGCTTCCATGAAGCGCCTCTGTTCAATAACCTTCTTGGCGTCGTTCAGCAGGTATAGTATGCGAAGCGCATCGCGGTTCTCTTTGGCGACCTCGCTCCACCACAGGGCGTTGTTGTCGTACAAACCCATGACCATCCTAGCCAACGTGACAGGATCGTCTGTGCCCAACAAGCTCAGGCTTGAGTTTGTGAGGTCGGGTTGAGGTTCGGGGTTGGCACCTGCAATGCGTGGCTTTAGCGGCTCGAGGCGAAGGGGTTCCTGACCAAGGTCTACGGAAAGAGCTTCGGAGAGAGCCCGATTCAGGATCACTACTACACCATCGTATTCGCCGGCAAGGTGGCGCAAGAGAACAGCATCATTGGTGCGTCCGTTGTCATCAGCCATCTTGGCTGCTTCCGAGATGATTACGTTGAGCAAGGCGGCATCGTCGCTGAGCTTGATCAATGGGACACGTTCCTGGATTAGGCCCTGAGTGCTCTGTCCGTTGGCTTTGACATCTCCCAAGAGAGTGGTGAATTCTCGCGTTTCAAGGACAAGCTCGCGGAGTGCTTCGTGGCAAAGGGAAGCTTGTTGTTTGCCTGCCTCACCGGCAAGATCTGCATTGAGGCATATCAATATCAAATACTCGGCGGCAGCATCGGCGCGAGCGGCGCGGAAATCTCTGGTATAAAAGCCAACCACCCTTCCAAAGTTGAGTTGGGGCAATTGTCGTGTAGTGTGAGTGACTAAAGGTGATTAGCGCGTGGCGACAAGACAGGACAAGACTATACTCACGAATTTCCAATCCAGCGCTACTCCAATCAGACACCCGTAGTAATCCGTAATAGTCCAATGCGATTGCAAAATGGACAGCAGAGACATAGGCGTGTTGATAGAGGAAATTGACCGCCTGTTCAAACATTCCAGCAAGCGTAGCCAGGTAGAAATAGACTCCGAATCCACCAGCAGCCTCTGATGGACCAGACATGAAATGCCGTTGGCCAATGTCGCTAATTGTAGCTCGTAGCTCCTCTAAACCGAAAGCTTCGCCAGCATTTTCCTCAGCGCGGTTACCTTCTCTAGCAAGGTTGAATTGAAGCCACACCCAGTCGTCCATAGACTCCTTTAGCGGCTCAAGATTTCGGCGGGACATCTCGCAACGACCAATGATCTTGTAACATGCCATACGGTAGGGATCGTTGGTTGGTGCTATTCGGGCACGCTGGGCGTATACATGGTTGATCTTTTGCTGTAGTTCGGGGCTGAGGCGTCGGTCTGGGTCGCTTGCGTAGAAGCTAATCGCGGCCTGGAAGTTCCTGTCGTTATTTTGGAAGAAGTTCTTCTTATCACGCACATATTGAGCGGCATCGGCGGTTAAGCCAGCCCGAAGCAGATAAAAGACAATGACCCAGGGGAATTCCTCCCCTTCACCACCAATCCTCTGCAGCTGTTCTGTGTCCGTACCAAGCTCTTTGAACGCCATTTTGACTCTGATATAGCCACGAATCCTGCTCAATAGTGATGGAATGCCACCGATCTGGGCCTCGCGAGCATGTTTCCGTACGGCAACGTCAACTTCATCTAAGAATTTCTTCTCTAGGAACTTTCGGGAACCATCAAGAATCCGCTTCCGGGTCCTGACACTACTTGCTGAATTGGGCTGATCATCAAGATATTCTTGAGCAAAGCCACGTTCCCTCGGGTTTGATGCGACATTTGCTCCTTTTGGATCTCTATTCTCGCCGGTGATAGAGATGAGAGCTGCGTAGGCATTTATGAAATGGTCTGTATTCTATAAGTGGTGTTAGCTTGGATGGAGTCACCTTGGGTCCAGAATAGTTCGCTCACCTCTGCCCCCGACTGTGCCTCCACTTCGGAGAAGGCATGCAGAACAGGGAATGGATTGTCCTCAAGCCTCGCCACATTCAGTTCCTTGACCTTTTCCATGAATTTTTCTTGTTTGTCACGCATGAATCGATCCGTGGGACCGACTTGTCCTGCGGCCGACTTGTCAAGAAATTCTTGACCAGCGAGCTCTTTCTTCTGATACGGCGAGAAAACAGAGCCAATGACGGGCTGTGCCCCAGACGCACCAAAAGTAGCTCCATTCGTTGACGCTCCCTTCGCACCCATTGACCGACCTTTACGGGTGGGTCTGCCAAATGCCCCACGCACAGCTGAGCTTCCGAACGTGGCCTGTGAAGCGGCCATGTCCTCGCTCTGTTTCCCCAAGCCAAAATGCTCGTATATTCGTTTCCGCTGTGCATCCCACTCGATTTGAACATTCTCTTCCAGGAACGTGTCAAAATCTCGCTTCGACTGCTCCAGGCCTTCTTGTATCATGGCCAGGGTAGATTGTGAGTGAAGATTCGAGATGTAGCCATCGACGTCCGTATCTAGAATGTTGGTAGCTGGTCCGGCCGTACTGAGTCCCGCTTGCGTGGTGAATTGGTTTAGGTCTCGGAGGGTGCTGCCCATCTTGACGCCCGAGGCAGAGAGAAGGTAGTGTCTATGAGGATGAAATGAGCGGGAAGGCAAAATGGCGAAGGCGAAAACTTACGCTGCACGATCCTGCACGAGGTCTGCTGAAGGTCCACCAGCCCCAAGGTTGCGGACCTTCCGGGCAATATCCCCCAGGCCCAGCTGCAGAGAGGGCAGCTCGTCGAAGCTACTGAGGCCATTCTCCCCAGCATTGCGCTTCCTGCCGCGTTCAAGCAGATGGTCGAAGTGTGCAGAGCGACCCGCTACGTTGCTGGTCTGAGACAGGGGGCCACCTGGTTGCGGTTGTTGTGGTGGCTGCGTGGCGGGGGTAGAGAAGAACGAGCTCTGTCCCGGTGCGGCCGTTTGTCCTAGGTTTGATAGTAGATTGGCCGTGGTCGATTGCTGTGCTGGTTTACTAGCGGGCGTCGAAAACAGGCCGCCGGTTTGCGCTTGAGAGCTTGCGGCGGGGAATAGAGATGATGTTGTGCTCGCTGTCCCCGGCGCTGTCGTCTTTGCGGTACTCGCTCCAAAAAGGCTTCCTCCCAAGCCGCTTGAGCTTGCTGGTTGTGACGTGCCAGATGGCCCACTCGTTGAGGCACTGAGACTGGGAAACGGGTTGGTGCTGGTGGCAGCAGTGCCAAAGAGCGGCTTGGGGGTAGATGACGCCCCAGACGAAGGTTGGCCCCCGCCCCCAAGATTTCCAAAAAGCGATGACATGGTGGGTGTTGTTGAAGGAGAGCCGGTGTGCTGTTGATTGCGCTGTTCATCGCGGACTCTAGGCATTGTTTTTCTTCGGGGAAGCTGGAGGCGTCTGTCAGAGGGTCAGTGCACTAGACGCGCGCTTATTGAATCAGGTACCATGCCGAGAACTCGAAGAGCGCTCTGGGAGTGAAGGTCATCGGTATCAGGTAAAGCGTTTGAACAAACTGCCTCACTGGCGAGCTCGGCTAACAATCAATGCCATAGTATTGCTATCAAATCTCTTCCATCTCTCTAAGTCCAGCAAACGCGAAAAGGTATAACTACCATGCCCTCTCACCTAGTTCCTCTTAATGAATTACACTGAAATCTGATTCCTCCCCCAGGGGTACCCAAATTGCTCCGACCACTAGATTGACCACAAGGAACCCCCATGGACGGCCCATATTATGAACGAACCTGTCATCCATGGCGAAGGAGGCCAGCTGAATACCTGACCGGGGTGGGATGGATCCAAGGAGGTCACAAACGGCGTAAGCTCAAACCATACTATCACTTCGTTTGGCCGAGAGACGGAAAGAACGGAAGCACTTGGGGGAGGTGGAAAGACATTTTAAAAGGTCAAGGCCCGGATATTCACGTTACAATCAGCGCCGACAAGAAGGACTACATGTTCAATCGGCAGACGAAGGAAAGATGGGCCGGGCATACTAATCTCGACGATCGTGGTCCGGACGGGGCCCTCAAATACGAGCCTCCATGGACACGGTCAGCTCGACCCGGTAACAACTGCAGAGCATACGACTTTAGAACTCGAAAGTATTGTAGGCCTTATGACCACATGTGGACCGATGCTTTGTGGCAAGATGAGCCGAACGGCCATTTCCCCTACCCCCACGCTCTCAGGAATGTTTATGGGGAGTGGATACAGCACAAACAAAATGCATTCGAGGAGGAATTTGGAATGTAAATTCACTCCAAGCAACTTTCGTGGAAGGCTTCCCACATCAGCTCCGGATCTTTGTTGACATTTCCGACTTGCCTGCTTCGTCTGGCTGCTGGTGCGAGTGCTGAACTGTCAAGTAGTCTCGAGCATTTCGCGCAGGATGCTCCTTTCGTGGTTTTGTACGCCGCAATCATGTCCTAGTGATGGTCAACATCAGAGGTTTTCGCGATGCACTATAGAGAGCAGTCATACCAGCAAATATTTTAAGTCATTTGCGTGCGGTCGTGTTGAGATGCATTTAGTAATGACTGGAAACAGTTTCATTGTTCCCAAACATTCCGCATTGAGTTTGTGTCGGCCGTTTGCTTCTTGATCGATGATGACGCGGAACTTCAGCTTGAGATCTCCAGCCACGAATTGTATCTATCTCTCGTATAAGTAATGGGAGGGACTCAACACCGTGGGACTTACCAAGAGTTCATGATTGTCGTCTTTAGCGCCAATCTTAATGTTAGGGTGGGCTTTGTGAAATTCTTGGATAATCTGAGAGATTTCTTCAATACTCAGTGTGGCGTCAGAGTCTTGCACTTTTTTGCCTCCATTTGCTATACGGTCTGGTATCTGGCTCTCTATATTTTCTTGCAGTACCCAGCCGTACCGAGGGACCTGAGATGACGCACTAAGATCCGTGTTCGCATTATAGCTTTCCTTCGCGTGCTCAAGAATAGATTGATTGTCCTGGTTATGCCATTGGGCCCTGAAAGCTTTCATATCATTTTGCGCTCTAATCACCGATTGCTTAAACGCCTTGAAGACAACTGGGCCTCTGGCAAGGTCGGAGTTGAAAGGCTCGACCATACGGGGAATCGCAAGGCGGAGATCATCCAACTGGGATTTTGTTAGGAATATTTGAGATGAAAGGGTGTCAGCTCACTTGTTCCTGCAATCGCTCCAGTTGTGCAAGTGCTGCTATGCATCGTGCCTCGTCCCAGCCAGCAGCTGGCTGCGCTGCGATGTCGCATGAACCCATGAAATGCCTAACAGATGGGATTGTTGCGAAAGAGTGGGGTTGGTGACCCCTAAAAATAGTCAATACATGCAAAATAGGTCCCCAATGAGGCTTGCGGGTGAGGTGCAGGTAGTTGGTGTTTTGAAGGCCAAGGACGCTAAGTTGGAGGCCAGGATGTTCAACGTGGGGGAGCGAATTCACGTGCAACCCTCCTAGATCATTCACATGTGCAAGGTTGTGAATGTTCGCGAGACTATGCACTGAGCAAGCAATGATCTACACCTGAATGTGCTGCGATGCTGTCCTGGCATATATTTACAGTCTAGGCTCATGGATCAAATTTGACGCATTGCAGCTTGCAAAGGTGAGTCTGTCGTATTCTAATGTAAGAGCTAGAGGGAATCGGTAAGCAAATGTGGAAAATCAATCCTTTGCTAGACGGACGCCCCAAATCTATTTAGACAGTTCTTTCGCAAGCCCCGTCAATCCTGGAGCATATATGAACGATTCGCCCTTTCATTAGAACATGCAAATTGGGCTATGCGCTTGGAATCCTAAACTCCTGAACTCCCCGAAACAATATGCCCCCTTCATAACATCACGGCTCAATTCCTCAAGGCCCGAAGTCTCTCGTTCAGGCCCTCCTCTTCTTGTTCCGTAGGCCCAACCTTCGTCTTTGCAGGGGTTACGGCTTGGAGGTCCTCCTGAAGCTCCACACCCGCCTTGTCAGCGGCTTGCGACATCAGCCTATCTACGTCTTCTTGCGGTGTGCCGACGGCAGTTGCGGATGACGTTGCGTTCTCGTAATAGCCCGTCGCAACGTCGAGGTCTTCGAATTGTGTCTCGAACTTATCCATGACCGCGGATATCTGTCCCGACAAGTCAGCACCATGTCTCTCCTTCTTGTTCCCCTTGTAGATTGGAAGAAATGCATACCTTCTCCAGATCCATTTGTTTCATGGCTGAATCCATGCCTCTGACCACGTTCGCCATGCTGCCTGTGACTTGTCGCATCGTTACCGCGGTCTGTACCCTGCTGCTAACCGCGTCGATTCGAGAAGCGAGCCGTAGCAAGTTGAGCTTTTCGTTTTGCTTTCGGATGGCATTTTGGGCGTATATGCGGGCGATATCGTGGTGGCCAGCCTTCATGGCCTGTTTCCATGGTTCCTTAGCTTGGGGCGGCGTAAGCCTAGGGATATGGGACGCACCTTTTCAAGCTTCGCCTTCTCTGCCGTTTCATCCTTCCCAGCCTTTGCAGCTTGTCTATTCAGTTGTTTCGTTGTAAACTGGTAGGAGTTAGCGCGCTGCTGTGTCGCGGGCAAGGATCTCGAACCTTGAGGTTGAAGAGGGCTTTCTCGAGGCCGGACATGGCGAGGAAGTGTATTGGGAGGAGGGAGAGGGTTGCCGGGTCGTTTAACAAGCGCTGGGGAATAGGTAGTGGAGGTTAAATGTTGCGGCTATTTTCCGGGCGTGAAAGTGAGTCGATGAGTGAATAGCCTGGTGTAGTGGGTGTTGGGCTAGGCAGCGCCAACGTCATTTCCAAGCCTGCTTGGCCCCACGTCACGTGGAGAGTGTCTGTCCATGTTCCAAAGTTCCACATTCCCCCTAAGGAAGTGATCTCAGGATTCTAGTAGGGAGACGACTTGCAGATTTTACATTCACTGTGTTTTGCTATCGCACTTCTGATTGATGGGTATCCGTCTCGCCTGCATGTATAAATAACAAGAAATCGCCTGTCCCCATGCACATTCATGAACTCCTTTGTTTGACAGTTCCCTCTGTATGAAATGAGCTGAGGAGCGGCCGTCTTGGCTGGTTCCATCTACCTTTGACGCCAGTTTTGAAATACACAACTAACGCCAGTAACACCATTCATGAAAGATAATGATAAAGCACGTAGGCATTGCGGTAAGTCTGAGAGCTGTTATTGGGCAGCATTAAACTTATCAGTAGCCGATCGGAATAGTTCCTGTTGCTGCCGTATGAGCTCTTCCTCCGTCATGCCGCTTTGTTCAATCTTTGTCTGCTTCTTTTCGCGGTTCTAGAGTAGCATTAGCACACGACGCCTTAAAACTGTTCTATAGACGCTACGCACGGCTTGTTGCTTCTTGTAGTCTGCTGCGACTTCAAGGACTGCAGGGACGTAGTCCCCAAAATCAAGCTCCTCCAGCGCAGCCTTGACATGCTCACAGGCTATTGTCTTCTTCGCATCCTTCTCAGCGATATCGTTGGCTTCCGATGATATTAGCGTGATGAACTCGACGCAGCATTCGATTAACAAGTCACGCGTGTCCTTTGCGAATGTGACGCCGGGGTCGGAATGCAGGATCTCGGTGATGATCTTCTGAACAGTAGCTACGCGCAAGTCAACAATGGATGTGTCCGGAATTGAATTTAGGTTAAAGGTACAGACCTTTGGGTAGCGACAAGTCGTCGTTACCACCGAACTCGCGGTCAGACATAGCGGGCGAAATGGGTGTGGTTTCTGCTGTGAAGTGGGTTGATGGAGGAGCTACCTAGGCATGGAGCTATACACAGTTTCAGGGACGCCGTCCCGCGATCTCGGGAAAACTTTTCACCGATTCCCTCAGATCTGGGCACTGTCACACCGAACGAATCATCGTGAGCTTGTTGTCGGTGACCTTAGGGTTGCACCGTCTGCGGTCAGTCATCTGCCTGCCATCTTGCAAGGTGGACCTGCTGCATGTGATTGTCACCCAACCAGCTGAGTCCAAGCCCGGAAGCTCGTCTTGGTCAGGCACCAAGCAACGACGAATGGCTCAAGGCCCAGTCCACATCGATTTGAGAGCCAGATCTAGATTCAGGGAAGTTATAGTAAAATGGCTATCTCGTGACAATATGCTGTTTGCAAGGTATGCCGATGGCGAGATGAATTGCTCTAATTATCTGGAAGTGCTCAAAGAGGAAGCGAATGGCTTTCGCTTTCACCACCAGCGTATCCAAGTTGAGTGAAGGCACAAACATCCGCGGGGCGCTTGGCGCAAGGCATCGGGGTGCAACAGCCGGGGCACTTGCTTGCTTCATGACCGGGCAAGGACTCGAGGCAGATGACGAGGAGCGGTGAGAGGCCAGGAGCAGTTGGAGAAAGACACACGGGCTGTTGCAGGTGTTTCATCCGACAGTCAAGACGGAGAGCGCCCGCTGCATCAAGGTGAATCAAGGCGAATCCACGGCAGCTTCCTGCTTGCCAATTGCCTTTATCTTGCATATCCACCTGCGCTTCCAGGTTCCTACTCTGCCCGAAACGCTGGGAGGAGCCGCCCGCTGCGCGCAGTACCTCTACCTTTCGTCCTGGTCTGGTCCCATCGGTCATCCATAACGATATCCCTTCGTTGAAAGTACTGCTACCCGCAGGCCCGTCTGTGTACTTAGGACGCTCTTCACCGCATCATCGGTGAGCGCGCCCTGGACTCGCGCCGCCTGCCTTTCACGCACGGCGGTCCAGCAAGCAGGGCCGAAAAGAAGAGTTTTCTGTGCATTTGCAGGCCTATTTCGGCATCGCGCCGCCATCCACAGCACCAGCCAGCTACTATGACGCTTTTCCAACGATGAGCCATGCTATGAACCAGTCTTCCGCCCTCAGCTCCAGCTGCCCACAGCCCAAACAACAACCTCCTTCCGCAGCTTCGCCTGCTGCAGAGACTGCACCCAAGAGACTGCACGCGAGCATCGTCGCCGATGCTCGACCCCGACTCGTAGCCCGCGCCTCTGAAAGTTCGCCTGCCCGACCCCGCTGCTCGCTGGTCTCCAAGTCGTCGAGTGCAGTACCGACACTGTCCACCACCCATCGATTTTTACCCACCTACTGGCTCCCAACCACCATGACGGCCGCCGGTGGCGTCAACCCAACGGCAGCAGACCTGCTGCGACAGGCAATGGTGCAGAGGTAAGCATCGCTCTTATTGTGCCTCGTGCGAGCGCCCCAAGGGTGTCGCTGGCGGAGGGCGAGGACGCACAGAGGCGACGGGCTGGCGGCGTCTCGATCGCTTAGCCTCCGCCGATGCGGTGACCTGTGTGTGGGTCGTTCGATGTCAACGTTACACACTATTTTGCTGGACAATACGCTCTCACGTCCGCACACTCACCTTACACTCTGCCCTCCGTCTCACCGTCCTCCTCGCAACCCCGTCCCCGTCTGCCGCACCTGCAGAGATGCCGTTTGCTAACGCGCTTTTCACGCCCAAAAGAGCCAGCGAAGACGAGCCCCACGACCAAATCGGCTCTAACAGCTCGACGCCGCCAGGTGCGGCGACTCCGCGCCCCGACCCTACGGATAAACGACTGCCGGGTATTCTTCACAGTTACTTTGGCCAGGTTCGTGATTCTCTGATCCCCCGTCGAAAGTCTGCGAACAACCCCTCCCCCGCATCTGCATCTGCATCTGCACCTGCATCCGCTCTTGCCCTAGATCGAGCACAAGAGGAGGGTGCGCCCCTAGAAAAGGAAAGCTCGCCCAGTAGTCTGCACTCGAACCCTCTGCCCAGTCCCGCACCCTCTGCCTCGTCCGTCTCGCGACGTCCCTCAACCGCCAAGTTGAATGGAGAAGCCGAGAAGCTAACACAAGGCGACTTTGCGCCGCCACAAAACCAGGCCACACCCCCACAGACTCCTCGAACCCGCTCACAAGAAGGCAAAGTGCCCACATCAAACCTATCACACACGTCTCTCGCGTCGAGTGCGAGTGCGAGTACGAGCGCGCATGTGAAGGCAAAGGTGAGCAGCAAGGCGCCCGCTGTAGGGCCGCCAAAAGGCAAGCTCTCCGTTTCTATTTCAGAAGGCCGAGGTCTCCGTCCCAGCGTAGACCCGTATGTCGTATGCCAGTTCCAGTGGGCCGAATACATTTCAGAAGGACCGAGGAACGAAGAATCGCCGAAGAAGGCGAAACTGTCGAATGACGGCGCTGGTCGGAACGCCGGTGGGCTCTCCATCCGACGGACAGACAGCGACATGGGGAGGCCGATGGCAATACCGATGAGGAGTAGGCAGAGCAGCAACAGCGGCACGAGTTCCGACCCTAAAGAGAACCTTAAAGAGGTGACGAATCCAAAGTGGGAACACGATACCATATTGTAAGCACAGACATTAGAGTTGGCTATGCCCATTTACTGACAGAATCTAGCGATGTTGTTGGGGACCACTCCGAGATCGATATATCCGTCTACGACCGATCGAACCAAGAGGCTTTCCTCGGCCATGTGCGTTTCTGCCCTAACCTTGTCGAGTACGAACACCCATATGATGGCTGGTTTACCTTGGAATCGCGAGATGGTGAAGAGGACTATGTGACTGGTGAGATTCACCTGCGGATCAATTTCCACAAGATCGACAAGAAACACTACGGTCCGGAGGACTTCGAAATTCTCAAACTCATTGGAAAAGGTACCTTTGGCCAGGTATTCCAGGTCCGCAAGCGAGATACTCGTCGGATATACGCCATGAAAGTGCTATCGAAGAAAGTCATCGTGCAGAAAAAGGAGGTCGCACACACTCTCGGCGAACGCAACATTCTCGTGCGGACAGCTATGGCAGAGTCGCCTTTCATTGTTGGGTTGAAATTCTCGTTTCAAACCCCTACTGATCTCTATCTCGTTACCGACTACATGTCCGGTGGAGAGCTGTTCTGGCACCTCCAGAGAGAAGGCCGCTTCCATGAGGCCCGCGCAAAGTTCTATATTGCAGAACTCATTCTCGCCCTTCAGCATCTGCATGAGCACAATATCGTTTACCGAGACTTGAAACCAGAGAATATTTTGCTGGACGCCAAGGGTCATATCGCTCTCTGCGACTTTGGACTGTCAAAGGCAAATCTTACCGAGAATGCAACAACAAATACGTTTTGTGGCACAACAGAATATCTTGCTCCCGAGGTTCTGCTTGATGAGCATGGTTACACCAAAATGGTCGATTTCTGGTCCCTCGGGGTTCTAGTCTTCGAGATGTGCTGTGGTTGGAGCCCTTTCTACGCCGAAGATACCCAGCAGATGTACAAGAATATTGCTTTTGGCAAAGTGCGATTCCCCCGAGATGCGCTTAGCACTGAAGGTCGAAACTTTGTGAAAGGTCTTTTGAATCGGAACCCGAAGCACAGACTCGGTGCGACCCGAGATGCCGAAGAGCTGAAGGCTCATCCTTTCTTTGCAGATATCGATTGGGACGCTTTGACAAAGAAGAACGTCGTACCCCCATTCAAACCAAAGCTCAAGTCAGAGTTGGATGTCTCGAACTTCGACCCCGAGTTCACAAATGCCCTGAACGGCAATGGATCTCTGAACGCCCGTGCCGCGGCCCTGGCGTCTGGCGTGAACCCAGCCTCTACTCCCCTGTCGCCAACTATGCAAGCCAATTTCGCCGGTTTCACCTTTGTAGACGAGAGTACCATGGAACAACAATTTAGGAACCGAGATCATGATATCGAGCGAATGGATGAGGACAACAAAGAGGAAGACGCTGACTGGGAGAAACTCGTTGGACGCGGAGACCGCATGAGCGGCATCATTCCCAGTAACGACCATGACATATTTAGTCATGGCAACTTTGACGTATGAAAGAAATCCCTAACCTAACGCGATTGCCCATCCTTTCAAACATCCCGTTATATTCTGCACCCGTGTGTTTTATTTCTCATATTTCGGCTCCCAAAAAGTGATTTCGCCATTCCTCCGGCACGGCTGTTATACCTGTTCGACATATCAGAATATTTCTGCTCCTGGCACTTCAAGGACGGTCGGCATTACTTCGATTCATTTTCTGGATACCCTGAGCCTGTATCTTTCTTGCAGGTGCCTTTTCAGCTAAGCGGGGCTCTAAATTGTCCAGTTCCTCAGCTGATTCCCCTTTCCAACCCTAAGCTTCTGACGACCTTTCCGAGTAGTACATTCGTTGTTTACCGTGGATATATGTTTGGTAACAGGCGCGAGGCCTTCGCTGGGTATCTGACTTCGCCGGCGATATCTGTAAGCCATTAGGGCGGACGAAATTGGAGACATTGGGGACCATCTATTGGGTTGGAGTTCAGGCTATTGCATACGACGACAATTCCCTCGAACCTCGATTTCCGATACGTCAGCACCCATACCGCGAAACACATCACACAAATGGGGCTGGCTTCCTCCGTCACTGCCAAGGATCCTCATTCACCAAGTGTTACGTCACATCGCGCGGGATGCTTGGAGTTTTCTGTGGTTAGAGTACTTGCATTGCGCGGGTGTGGTCATTGAAGCATTATGTTTCCCTGGTTTCGGTTTCTGGGTTTTCTTTTCGTGCATTGTGCATGCGTTTTCGAGCATATTCATCCACTCCCGCACCGTCATGATCTCTTAAGGGAGAGTTAATGAGGCTGACTGACTCTTGTACATATGAAATGCGGCAACATGATCTTGTTATGGAAGTTCCTGTTCACACCAGACGATCTCGGTGCACATATGGCTGGCTCTAGCATCTTAAAAATAAAAATATTCCAATTAAGCCCATAAGATGCAAGTGCCAGTGTCTTTGAATATCAGATCCGCTCCGCTCAATCTACTTCCACTTGCCTTCATCAGGCTTGTCCCGAGGTCGGGACCAGCATTCTGAACTAACCCATATCCGTTCAGAGCGCATGTACCTTATATCTAGATTTTCACATCACGGAAACCTGCATCCGGCTTCGGATAGGAACATTCCAGCCCATATCTCACGAGCACGATTTTAGGATAGTTCGCCCTGACGATGAGTGTGCGATTCGACCTCGGCAAAGATCCTGGAGCTCCGCTCAGAGCTTCAGAGCTTACAGGCATTGATTGCCGCCCCGCGTTAGGTGAATAATAATTGCGTACACAGCCGCCTAGGTTCAGCTGCATTCGTCCACTGACCTTATGTCCCTTTGTGGCGGTCTCTTCAATCTGCAATTCCTTCTTATACACAACCTTAACAGCGACAATGAGCAGCCCAGGCGCTGGGTTCGAGTTTCCCACATTCCCAGTTAAATGGCTGAAGCGTGACCTCTTGCTCTTTGCTGCGAGCATTGGCTGCAGTTATGATGAATTACATTTTCTTTATGTCAGTGCCAAATCACCCGACTCCACGCCAAAAACCCCTCACAGTACGCATTCTCCACAGCATCAATTGATGTCTTCTAGGAGCTCCACCCCAACTTCGCTGCATTTCCTACCTATCCCATCATCCTCCCCTTCAAACACACTGACCAGGAAGTCATCGATTTCTATGCCCGTTCGGCCAGCACTCCCATCGAAGGCGTTCCTAAATTCGACACAAAGCATGTCCTGGACGGTGAGCGCAAGATCCAATTTCTCAAGCCTCTGCCTGTTACTTCCGATGGCAGAAACTTCGAGATCAGGAGCAAAGTGATCGGCGTGTATGACAAGGGAAAGCCGGGAACCGTTGTCGAGACAGAGCAGTCTTTGGTGGACAAGGACTCTGGGGAGGTGTATACGAGAGCTGTGGGTAGTGGGTTCTATGTTGGGCAGGGAGGATGGGGAGGTCCCAAAGGTGAGCCAATGGATGATACTTAGCAATACAGAGTAGTATGTTAAGGACCTTTGCAGGGCCGAAGACCATCAACTACCCTCCACCCCAAGGCCGCAAGCCGGACGCAACACACATCACACAAACAACCACCGAGTCAGCACTCCTGTACCGGCTCAACGGGGACTACAATCCACTCCACGCTACGCCCGAACCGGGTATTAAGATGGGCTTCGGGGGTCCCATCATTCACGGGCTCTTCTCTTGGAACACATCCGCTCACGCTGTCTTGCAGTGCCTCGGGGGCTCTAACCCAGCAAACCTGAAGGAATTCCAGGCAAGATTTGCAAGCCCTGTCAAGCCTGCCGATAAGCTTATTGTTGAGATGTGGAAAATGGGCGGTGCGGATAAGGATGGGTTTGAGGAGGTCAGGTTCATTGTCAGAGTGGACGGTGGGAAGACTTGTTTGACGAATGGAAGGGCACTTGTGAGGTGTCAAGGAGAGGTCAAAAGCAAGCTTTAGATGTGGATTTAACGTTAAATAGAGCAACGCAAGCCAATCTGACAACACACCTGAACAACCAGCTGCAACCTCTTGGCAACGCCTCAATTGGGGGCGGCATTTCGCATCGCATGCTAGGCTCAAAATTTTATTTGAAGTTACAAGAACTGTGTCGCAACAGGCAAGAATCAGGTTTAAAGCAATTCATGCCAACGGAGGACGGCAATTGTTGCTACTACTTCAACCGTAAGCGTGGTTGATCCTCAGCCTTCCGAGTTTCGACTGTAATCATGAAACATCAAGGGGATGGGGGACACGCACGGCAATCCACCACTCTCACTTTGTCTTGTTAACACAATGCAGTTCTGGATGCACAGGCTCGAGGTGTCGAAGCCATGACTGGTTCTCTCCAGCTTCCGAAAGTTTTCACGATGCTATGGCTATCCGTGATCTACAGCGCTGCCCTCGCCCACGCCTACAAACCCCTTTCCGACAGCTTCCTTCGAGCTATTCCCGACGCTGGTGCGGACTTAGACATCGAAAATGGGACGCTGCTTGCGCCTATCTTGATTCCTCGCGTCCCAGGCACACCCGGCCAATTGAAGGTCCAACATCACTTTGTTGAGTTCTTCCAAAGAGAACTCCCGAAATGGACGATTGAATGGCACAACTCGACTGCAACGACACCCGCAACGGGCAACGTAGAGCTTCCGTTTGGGAATTTGGTGTTTAAGAGAGAGCCACCTTGGGTGAAGCCGGGGGGATCGAATCTATTAACATTAGTGGCACACTATGACAGTAAATATCGCCCAGAAGGGTTTCTTGGGGCTACAGACAGCGCGGTGCCTTGTGCAATTCTGATGCATGTCGCAAGGAGTATTGATAAATATGTCACGCAGATGCATGACGAGATGGCTGAGCTGGGTGAGGGAGGCAGCGTTGAGATGGACATGGGCGTGCAGATATTGCTCCTTGATGGGGAGGAGGCGTTTGTATCATGGACTGACACCGATTCGCTATATGGGGCAAGGTAATCAATTCCCGAAACCCCTGCTGCAAATACGTACTGACCTTACTCCCAGAGCACTCGCAGAGAGTTGGGAATCATCTTTCAACCCCGCAATGTCCAAGTACCGCAACCCCAACCGGCAGATTAGCATTTTCGTCCTCCTCGACCTCCTTGGCTCAGCCAACCCCAAAATCCCCTCCTATTTCCTCACCACCCACTGGGCCTACAGCAACATGGCCAACATCGAAGACCGCATGCGTAAACTCAACCTCCTCGAATCTAAACCTAAGTCTGCGTTCCTGCCCGATACCAACAGAGCCATGTATTCTGGAACGATATCTGATGATCATCTGCCTTTTATGGCCCGGGGTGTACCCGTTCTTCATGTTATCCCTTCCCCGTTTCCGGCGGTTTGGCATACTATGGATGATGATGGGGAGCATCTGGACATGCCGACAGTGAGGGATTGGGCGAAGATTGTGACTGCATTTGCGCTTGAGTGGTTGGACATGATGGAGGTTTGGTATGAGCCCAAGGGTATGGCAGGACCGTAAATATAGGGTCGTTGGGGGGCTTTTTGGAAACCCCTATTTGGAGTCACAAGTGTTTCCTGTACGATGTTCTCTAAGCATGAGCCTATCGTATCGGGTTGAGGGCAAGAAGTGAACCTGGGAGATGTGTCGGGGTCGAAATATGTCTCACACGATGAATGCCGAGGCAAGCCCTGCGCATCCATGCAGCGGGAGGGCATGCCGTGGAATGGCCACCATTAACGTCGAAACGTGAGCATACTGGCTCCAACACGGGTATGCCGCAAGAGTTAAGAAGCCATATTACAGCACTGGTGGATCGTACACCACTGGGGAGAAGAGGTTGGCACCTTGAACCAAATCAATCTATCAACATCTTAACCGAGTTCTTCATCATGCTATTTAAGGAATCTAGGGAAAGTCTTAGTACATGCTCCACTAATCTACCGCTGACATGATGCGTTCGTGGCAATTCCATCGGCCTGGACCATCCAAGGGACAATTGAACCTTCGACCCCATGGTAATAGAGGTGTTGGCATGGAGAATCTAATCTCTAATGCTTACTCCCAGTAGTTATTGATTAGACACCCCCATCATAGCTCCAATGCGTATAGACATCAAGTGAGAGTTACTTGCGAGTGGACGCAAATCTCACTTAGCGGCGCATTTGTATATGCTAATATCTAATTAGTCTGCCTACCAACCTCATTTACTCAAACCAAGACGCTCACTCGCGGTTTCAAATGTAAATCATTGCGGATTGAAGGTAATCCAACCTCCCCTACACCAAAGTGCATAACTCTGGATTCCACTTGTCTGATCGAGCATCTTCAGTCTGAGGTTGTACGAATTGGTACCAGATTTGGAGCGTGACCTAGTGCAGCGTGTTCGACGGGCTTCACGTGAACCACACCGAACCCAATTTTATTCTCGAGCTGAATTGAGTAGAAAAAGCCCATTCTTGATCACCATCAGGGCTAGCATTTTTATCCTAGATAAGAGAACCCTTCTTGCTCGAGACAAGCTCTTTAGCGAGCATAGGGAACACTTAACTGCTCCTCTGGGTCCAAAGCACTAATCCGTAGGAATCTGAGGTACTGAACTTTAGGCAGCTATCTACGGCTTTCTACTGAGTCTTTAAGCCTCAACGTCTTATGGCCCTAACAGTTCTACCGACGTCAGTGAACGACTGGGAACTAAGGAAATGCGGTACATAACAATTTCAATGTCGGCAGCCTTGCAATGATCCTATCCGTAGGCATTTTGATGATGCTCCCTCAACACGTTCTGCGTCCAAACTATATTTCGCCCAAAGGAAGAACACGACGATATCGCAATCGCGGCGCGAATAACCCAAGAATCAGCTGCTCTACCGATAACATCGAGGTTATGAGAGTAACAGCCTTGGTACCCTGGACAATTGATGACCGAAATCGGATTCCTAGCACAGATGTTTGGGGGGCCTGGAATTCTCGGCACCGCTGGTCTAGGCCAATATGTTAAAGTCGACAACCGCTGTGCTAGAAACGAAGTGATTCTGGACCATCTTTCCGTATCTCTTGATTTTACTGCTGCAGACTAAGCAACACAAAAGCAGCGATGTCTTAAAAAAGGTCACCTCACCGGTGCCAAGGGTCCAACACGATTCACGAACAACGCGCGCACTGCCCTTCTTGGCTCTTCTTCCTCTGTGCAAGATATGCACGCCACGATGCACACCCTCACGCGATTGTTCCGCGATGCTGGTAGTGTCCAGTGAGAACTCAACCTCTCAGCCCCATCTTGGCTGGCTAACCACATTTGGGATTTTTGATAAATTCGCTGGAGGCAGGGGGATAGCTCTTCTGCGAATACGAGAATTGGGTCCTCGCTGGAGAACTATGTAAACCACACCCTCTCACCCGCAGGCGGCAGTAAGGCTGAGGGAATTGCTCGTCAACTTTATTCCTGCATTCACGCGTTCACCATGGTGGTGGCTTATCCCATGGGTTTGCTAGTATTCACCCTCCTGGTAGCATCATTTGTTGATGCCATTGCTGGCACCGGCGCCGAAGTCTTGGATCGCGATTTTCCGGAACCCCAGGATATTCTCAGCCTTGCGCCCGAACAGCTTGGGTTGGGAAATGCGACCGTATCTTCGACTGAGCGTCTCCTAGATTTTGGTATGGAGGATTCGAGGAAAGAAGGTCCGCAGAAAGTCAACACGAATGCCTTTGCATATGCGAATATTTTCAAGCGTGCAGGGTGTACTTTCACTAGAAGCGGAGATCCCAGGACATGTGTAACAACTGGGGATATTTGCTGCACTGATCCAAATAATGCTCAGGATGGGTGGTGCTGCCCAGCGACGGGTAAGTCCAATTCCAAGTTTCGTTCAAAAGTGGGTGCAAGAAAACGCTTAGGTGGTTCTTCAAGCAACTAAAGACATATTATTCCTCGTATCAATATCTTCTTCATTTGAGATATGTTGCTAACTCTGTCTTAAGATGGGTGTGGACCAGGCACGGGCACATTGGGAAAGTGCACATATCGGATGTGAGCTCTATATCTTGTTTTTACTCTTAATAACTACGGCGCAATTCCACCGTACTTACTTGTCTCAGCACATATATCACGAGCACTTATTACACCACCTCATACACGACCAAGTACGAAACGTTTACCACAAGCATCCCCGCTTCAACGGAATGGACAACCATAGTCTCCACCAGCGTCGAGGTCGTCACTCGTTCTGACGTAGACACCGCAACAGAATGGGATACAGTGACCATCACCAGAGCAGCGAATAAGGCTCGATGGGGACCAACAGCACACCCCCCATGCCATTCAACTCCAATTGCAACCGCTACAGGCGTTACTTTGTCTTCCGCTTCTCCTGCTGCCGAGAAGCACCAGAAGCCGCTCATGCCTGAAGTTACCCCGGCGGCCAAATTGCATATGCGTGGACTCCTCCAGCCCCGTCAAATGAGGACTGATACGTCAACACGATACTATACCTCGACGGTTTATGTCACGAGTTCTGTGGAAATTACATCTCAGATATTTTACACCCAAACAAGCACCAAGACTTCAACGACAGTCAGTACCAGGACTTCTGCTCTTAATGCCAAAACCACTGTCCACTCAACAACCACACTTACGCTCAAACCCGGAGAATCCGCACCCGCGCAACCTGCTGAAACTACTGGTCCCGCTGGAGGAGGAGGCAACAACGGCGGCGGTGGTGGTGGTGGAAATAAAGGCCTAAGCACAGGCGCCAAAGCAGGCATTGGAGCGGGTACAGCAGGTGGCTCCCTCGTCATCTGCATCATCCTAGGCTTCTTCCTCGCACGGAGACGCAAGAACAAAAAGAAGGAAGTCACCGAAATGATCAACCAAGCCGTTACCGCAGCCACTGCCGCCGGGCCAGGTCAGCACCCACCGGACAACAAGTACTCCATGCAAATGGCGGGCGCGTACGGACCTCCGCCTCCAAACTCACAAGCTCCGTCCTCGCCTCCTCCCCCATCAAGTCAAGGCCGCTACTCAGATATCATTCCTGTGTATGGCAGCGGTGCGCCGAGTCCAGCACCGATGTACAGCTATCCAAATCAGAGTGTCCCGCAGAATTATCCGAGCCAGAGTCCACCGCCACAGGGCTATGAGATGAGCGCTACGCCCATGCCTGCGCCAGTGCCCATGGCGTATCATTATCCGAGGCCACCGAGTCCGGGAGGCCAGAGCCCAGGCGCGGGAAGTCCTCAGCAGATGCAGCGGTATGAGATGCAGGGTCCGGCGCCCCCACAGGAAGTTCCCGCGAACGTGTATAGCCCGAACATGCAGTATCCGCAGCCGTATAGGAATGGGTGATTGAGCAGAAGTAGGGAATGTGAGGTGTAGAGAGAAAGGTTATGGGGAGATGGCTGGTGGCTTCAAGTTCAAGAAGGAAGGGCAATTCTTGGGATGTTTGCATCCAATTCGCACGTCCATCATTGATTCACATTATGTTTTGAGTAATTAGTGTTACAATTGTGAAGATGAAGTTCTCCGGGAACTTCAAAGCAGCTTGGGGATTGTTTCGTTGGAGTAAGAACATCCGCATTCTCGATGTAGATATGTAGATACCCCCTAATAGCTTGACAATAACCAACAAGCTAATTGAATGCAGTATTACATGATAATACAAGGTGACTAGTCAAAGCAAATCTAGAGAGGAAAAGTACAGATAGTTTGAATAGCTAACTGAATTAAGCCAGGATAGAGAACAGAAAGAAGCTATTGTTGTTTAACTTACATTCAACCTCCGCTCACACCAAGCCAGCTCAACAACCTCTCTCTCCCCACCCCCCATGCATTCAATGCCCCTCCCATTTGCAGCCCGTCGCATCTTTCCACCACCTCGTAAGCGTCTTCTGGCAAGAATCATACAGCGTATCATTCGAAACCGTCTGGAGATACGTCTGATCAACGACCCAACTCCCCACTTCAGCGTTGTAGTAGCATTCGATATCGATTCCGCAAAATCCGTCATCTAATCAAACACTGTGTTAGTCCCGCGAGCGAACACAACGAGTCTGCTCAGAGACTGTTACGCAGAGAAGGAGAAGTTGGAGAGGGAGCCGAGATTACCTAGATACTTGCAATATGTGCTTGGTTCGATATTGGAAGTCGAGAAGGCGGTGCGAAACCGTAGCCAGGGATTTGTGCCATTGTTGGAAGGAGCATGGGAGGTGTCGGGCCAGGAGGAGAGATCGGTCGTAGAGATGCAGCAGTCCGCATGTGGTGTTACGGGCTGCGGGCTGGCGAACGTAGCGGCTGTATCTGGGGAGAATGTGTCTACTGGGATTGGAGAAGGTGCTGCCTTGACGGAAAGGGCGGCGCTGAGGAAGAAGGCTGAGATTATAAATTTCATAGTTGTTGATGGGCGAGGTAAACGGAGCTGAGATGGGTCAAGTTGATTGGAATGGTGCCCAGGTAAGCTTCCATTGCCAGTGTGGTGGGAGGACTCCTTCGAACTTATACTTCTCGCTGTCTTCCTCGACGCCTGAATAGACGGAGGGACTTCCACTTTCCGGACCTCCCTCACTTGAACACTGCCATTCGTCGTCTCTCCTCACTCCTGCCTTGCGTCTCGGCCCTTGGCTGTGTTTCGAAACACTTGTTTCGGACCCATCCGCAAGGGACGCGATCCTTCGTACAACCATAACACTTCCTTTCCATGCATGTACACACCTCTCGCCAAAAGACGTGCCTTCTACTAAATTAAAAGAAGGATTACCAGGATCCTTTGGCGGAATTACGGTGATACGAGATTCGCTAAACAGAGTCGATATCATTGTCGAGGACGTGAAGCGTGAGAAGAAGTGTGGGCGACGCAGGTCAGACACTTTCAGCCTACATAACACCAGCGTTTTCAATTGCTTTCCAGCTTGTTTGGCGGAGACTAAAGCTAGACATACTCAATGTCTAACAGTTGCTCATTGTAGCTGGCCATGGCTTTGCCAATCGAGCATCGTGTACAACATTGCCCTCCCAGCTAGTCCATATTCTTGTAGTAGCGTCGACGAATGAAGCTGTCCTGTAGATTTTTTTGAGGCAGTGATGTACTTTTATTGCCTGCAGGAGACGGTGGGGATTATGCGGAATTTGGAGAGCTCAGCCTCACAGACGAAGGATTACATACTTGGGGCGATCCCCCAAGATCGAGGATTGGGCAAAGAACTTTCTTTTCACTTCAGTGCCCTTGGAATCCAGAGCAATCCATAATATCTTCAAGTATGTTAACTCTAGGATGCTAACCAAAGACGTGATATAAAGAGCAGAGCATGATATGCAGCCATAACACCAAATCGATTTCTTCCTCAACCGCACAGCAAGCTATGCGAATTAATGAAAAAAAATATATAAGCAGTGAAAAATCAATGTCGGCCCCAAGGTAGTGCTGGGTCGAGGCGACAAATCATTTTGTGAAAGTGAAAAGTGTCAAAAATTCCCTCAGGTCACAGCAGAGACCATGACCTGAGAAGTCCCAGTTGCCAAGTGGGAGTTTGCGTTCAGAGAACCCCGGCGCCAACACTAACATAAACTCTGTCTTTTCGAAGGTAGAATGTTGAAGGCGATGATGTTAAAGAATGATGTCGAAGATGATGTCGAAGATGATGCCGAAGATGATGTCGGAGTGATTGATGTCGAAGATTGATGTCGAAGTGATTGATGTCGAAGATTGATACCGAAGTGATTGATGTCGAAGCGAATGATATCGAAGAATACATACCATATCCAACCCCATTTGACAGACCAGCCAGGCCCCGTAGCCTTCGATGCCCACTTGCCAACCAGCCTTGCTCAGCCCGTACTGTTCTACTCGTCGATCATCAGCACCACATCTTCGAACACACCGTGTTACGGTGGCCTCAGTGAGCATCTAAGGGAGGGAATCTCCAGGGCAGAGGTGACGCCGCACACACATACCCCTCTGACATCCGAAGATGGTAGGAGACTGTGCCGAAGAGCCGTCGATGCAGGAACTAACTCCCGGAGATAGAGTGCAGCGCCTTGCTTTTTGGAGAACCCCATGTTACCATGAAGTGTCCCGGGTGAACGAACGTAAAGTATGCTGAGAGGTGAGGCCGAGACATGGTCTGCGACGACACTTGAGGTCCGTACTCGCGACACCCACTGTGCACTGGCCCGACAAAATAAGCTGACCACGAGAGGCCAGGGGGACATGGAGGGCCCTCAACTCTACACTTATAACCCGAAGGAAGTGCAGATCCCGAAGGACGAGAGGTAGCATGCAACCATGTGAAAAGAATAAAGGATGAGGAGGTGGAGTGAAAGACGTTCCAGGCAGGACGGGTCCGCCAGCGAGGCTCCTCCTGTTGAGAGGTAAAGAGGAAAAGAAGTTAAAGCGGTGGAGGTAGGGCTTATATGAATCTCTAGGCACTAGCTTAGCGTAGATGAGTCAGAATTGGTGGCGGTCACGTGTGGGCAGATGGATCCCCTGGAGCAACGTAGAAGTGACTGTAGCTTGAAAATCCTCTCATTTGGGTGATTGGGAAGCAATCGAGAGAGTCGAGAACTTTCTATGGGTTTCTATATGACGAAATAAAATAAAAATCGGAAAATATCGTACGATATCAATCTATGGCCTTTCACTGGCGAGCTGCGACGGGATTTCGTCACGATCAAAGCCTCTGAGCAGTATTCTAAAGCTCATAGAGGCTATATGATGCTATTTGAGCATTTTAAAGTCTCAATTTTGAAGCTTTGGCTATCTTGTGTGCACCAGTAGTTCAGTGTTTGGGCCCACTGCTTGCTGCACCTAGCAAGTGAATTAGTCTTTCACCTTCGCAATTGACTTTTGACCACCTCTCTCAATGGTAGTTTCCAATGCCTTACTTATGGTATAAGATTTTGGTCCATGATAATTGCATAGATCTTTTACGATTCCAAGGTTACCGTCTGCGTCGACGCGAATGGCATCAAAGGTAACGATGATCAATATGTCGCCCAAAATTTCGTGAGAAACTATCGCAGTGCGAGAGCAGAATTACGTCACATGCAAGCTTCTGAGTTTTCTTCTCAAATTTCAGTGGCTGGGTCCCTTCAGCAAATGTCAAAATGCTGTATCTGGTCTAACATCTTGAGGTCAAAGCACCTGTCATTGGCTGATGATTATTGTCGCAGGTGCATGCTAAATTCCACTTTTGCGACGACAGCGAATCCTTGAACTTAAGGCATATTAATACGATGGAAGGATTAATACAGGAGGGCATTGGCAAATGAAAAGGTGCGCATTGCGAGGCTAAAGTTGTGGATTGAACTTGTAGGTGTTGGTGTGATGGGCATTTCATCATATAGAACATCTTGCTTGGTGAATAATCACTTGTTATTTATGTTATGAAGGAGTTGGGAGAGCATATATTTTATTACATTTTCCAATGTCGAATGTGGCCTTGGTTAGTTTTCAACCAGAGCCACTCAATGACTCCTCCACTAATGTATGAATTGTGGCAAGCTGCCATTCCTACTCGTCATCGCTGTCATGAACACCGCTATTCTCCATGCCCTAGGGAGACGAAAGAGGTAGGCTAGCATTCCAATCAAAGTAGTCCTCCGGGGTCTCTACAGCTAAAACACGAATAGCCTCAAACGTCTTGCAGGTCTCCATCGTAATCTCCCATCATTTTCTGCTCCGTAGTGAAGCCCCACTTCAAATCCAGTTTCTGTGGGATGGCTGCAATGACATCGTGCATGATCTTTCGGTACTTGAAATACTGTCGCCAGCTGTAGTTGAAGAAGCGTGCCTCGTCATCGCTGCAATCGAACTGGAATGTGACGACGAATTGGAGGCTTGTGAGCGCGGTCTTGATTAGGAGGCATGGGCTTTTCACCATCAATGCTGAACTCAATCATTCCCTCATATTTTAATGCCGTATTTCCTAGCGCATTTGCATCTGTGATCACTGTCTCCACGTACGCTTGGAAGATGCGGTCATTCCACCTCTTGGTCAGGTCATTAACGTAAAGGATTCGATCGGAAGCATCGCGGTTGTTTGTGAGAAGAATCTCATGGGCCTTTTTGCGGATCTTTGCTGGGAGTTTTTGGAGGGAGAGATAGACATCGTTCTCCGAGGTTCTCTTGCGTCTTGTTTCGACGTTAGCTTAATGCAAAATGGCTGATATATGACTGGAAAAAGGTAAACTTACTCCGT
The DNA here is from genome assembly GCF_010093535.1 of Lindgomyces ingoldianus. NCBI lineage: Eukaryota > Fungi > Ascomycota > Dothideomycetes > Pleosporales > Lindgomycetaceae > Lindgomyces > Lindgomyces ingoldianus. Next base: position 486,004 of record NW_022985170.1, on the reverse strand, counting down.
GGCTCGCAAATAATAAGAAACAGATTCATCAGGGCTGCCTTAATTCATGGTGAGATTTCGTTGGTTATTTTAGTGCTCGTGGCGACAAATTTGGTCCGATGTCTGGAAGGTGTAACGCTAGTGTTTGGGTGGGGGAGAAGTGAATTGAGATGTTCGCTAAGGCGAAGGAATGGACTACAAAGGTGAAAGTTCATGTTACTCCATTCATTTGTGTCTTTTGGTGCTAACCCTCGCATGACAGTGTCCTTTAGAAAGATATTAACTTGAGGTCCATTTTGAGAACGGACAAAAACAAGCTTTGGTGGTTTGTCAAATTCTATGTAACTGAATGAAATTCCGTTCTTCTTAAACTATAGTAAGCAATAACGTCGTACTACGGAGGAGCTCATTGGTAGTTAAAACAGGTAGAATGAAGTGGTAGCGCACTCTCACCCCTACCCTGGAACATTAGCAGGAAAGGTTGACCAGTTAAAATTCCTGTTGGGATAAAGGAGAACAGTAACGAGAATGGATATCAGCATTAAATCCTCCGTGCAGTGTTCCACACGAGGTAGTGGGACGCAGGAGTTATGATATAAGGCCTGGCCCGACGTAACATCAACAGAAAAGGAACGACTTACGAACAGTAAGGTCAGGATTCGCTTAAAAGGCTACAGGAAGCTACAAAAGTATTTAACTGATCTATATACCCAAGACATCAAGTAGATAATATAATGATTTCCTATCTTATCTCAACTAAATCATCGCACCCAAGGTATCTTCAAAATAGGTACAGGTATACGAGCGAGTGAGAATCGTAAAATTGCACACCAACGAAAAGCTGTAGGCACATGTATGTTTTGCGCTTAGATAGATTCTTTTTGCTCAAAGAGACTGCCAGGGCGGGCGTATTACCCTGTATTTCACCCATCCGTACAAGATTGCGCATCCAACACACCTTCCGCTCCAATATAAAACCCGGTTATAGAGAATTTGCGCAATTACCTTCGATGTCTCACCCATAGGCGAGAAGGATATGCTCGCTTCCAATAGTGAGATGGCCTCGATGCCGAGAGCGGCGTAACAAATAAAGATGATGTAGATGCCAAGAGGGCATTCCAAGAAATCCAAGACGTTCATTACAAATGAAAATAGACCTCAACACCAAGAACACCAAATGTGCCGAGTAACCCGTCCCGATACATACAATACTGTCGTTCCATGATATTGCCCATAACCCGAACCCAATCCGTTATAATGCAGTCAAAAGCGAGATCCGCACATGCAAATTTTCTTACTGGAACATCCACTGGCAGTGGCAAGCACCTGCGGGATCCCTGCGCTTCGCCAAATCTCGTCGGCGGTTTGAATTGTTGTTCGGCGTATTTGAAGTGGCGGATGGATTCGGCGGTGGGCCTCCTGCAGAAAGCAAGAACTCCTCTAGGCTAGGATCATCCTCTTGGATGAGCACTTTGATAGGAGCGCCTGAGCCGTTCATTTCTGGAACAACGGCTCCATTGTCAAGTAATCTCATTTTTTGGCAGTAGGGTTGAGGTGCTCCTGGTAGGCGCCGTTCTTCTATTTTAACGATTCGCGGATAAGGAAGTAGATGGGGATAATCGCTATCGCCACGTCGGTGGAGAGGTGTTGGCGACGGAGTGTTCGGGGCCGTTACACTTCCAAAAGTTGTGGATGGCGCAGCACTACCTCCGAGCGATGTGGGCGTTGAAGTGGCTTCTGTGGGTATTGAAGACTGGAAGGGGTTATTGGATGGCCAGACAGATGGGAAGGCTGTGAATGTGGCCGCGGTAGAGTTGTCCGTTACGTAGATGTACATTTCAATGAAGGTCTGATTCCATACACAATACCAGGGCGTCTCTCCAGGCATGACTTGGAAGCGATGTCGGAATGGGGCCTTGTTATCACCGTCGCCGCCTTTCGGTCCTTGGTTGCGCTTGCGAAGCGACGCACCTGCTGAGAACTCCTCAGGGCTTAAGACGACAATCTTGTCATAACGTGTCTGGAAATGATATGCAGGTCCATAGGCTTTGTAGTCATTGTCCATGACGAGTGAAAGTGCTTGCGACGGAATGGATGGCGGTTGGACGCCCCATTGAATGCCTCCATCAGGCTTGGTGTAAGGCTGCATGGTCGCTACTGGTTGGGGTTGTGTACCGCTGGAAACGGTAGGGCTTGGTGGCAGATAACTCATGTTTAGAAGGAGCGGCACGAAGGTCATTTTGCACGACCAGGCTGAGAGCTGGTTCGCCATAGGAAGACACCCTGGACTTGCTTCTTGTGCTACACCTAAAGGCAGGGCAAAAGCTCCAGTTGGTAGTGGAGGAAGTGATGAAGGAACTGGGATGGTGTATGCGTCGAACATTGAGCCAGAAGGGCCCGTGACCTGAGGAGACCTGCCGATTATTAGTGGATTTTCTTCAATTTCTTCCAAGGAATACATACGGGTTGTCCTTGTCTTTATGCTTATTGTTGCCGTGATCATCTTTCTTATTTTTGGCTACAAAGGTACCAATTGCTGCCCCTAATATGATGGCAAAGACTAGAACCAGAACAAGAAGAACAAGGGCAACTCCAAGGGGAACCTTTCCCCATAGCTTCCTGGAGGTCCAGCCTTTCGGGGCTTTCTCATGCTCCTGTTTCTCCGATGCTCCTTGTTCCGAGGTCTGCGGTTCTCTCGTAGCTGGTGGCTCTCTTGGTGGTTCCTCTTGCGGCTGTGCTTGGTGCTCGACGGGAGATACCAGGGCGTCGTTAGACGTGGACAGTGGAGCGGGCACTGTTTCAACGGGTGTGGAGCTCGCCTCAGCGGCTAACGCTGCCTTTGTGGGGCCTTCTTCCGGATATCTAGAGTACGGGGGTAGTTGTTCGGTATGTCCATCTGGCCCTATAATGTCTTGTTCCTCACCATCTGGTCCTATCTGTCGGTGGAACCCTGTGTTGAGCCCTGGAAATCCGACAGGGATTGCGGCGGGCACTGGCGGAACTGGGGCCTCCACTTGATCCTCTACCACGTTTTGCGGATACATGCCGTAAGGATGGGTGGGACGTTGTAACGATACTGATCGATGTGGCTGTGGTTGTGTTGAGGAGGTGGTCACGCTTGAGGACCGTGCCATGGTGTTCTGCGGGTACATGCCATAAGGATGGCTGGGGCCAGTTCCAAACGGGCTTTCAGAGCGTGCCATTGTAGCAAAAGAGCCGGTGGAGCTGATGGAGGTGTGATGTTGTAGCGGTGTCGCCTGCGAGCCAACGCCTCGGGTGTGTGTGCCGGCATGTCTAATGTCGTGCGATATGGATTCGCGCGCACATGGCACTTTAGCTGTGCTGTTCCGCGATGCAAACCTTCGCAGGTCACCGTCTGTCGAGTGCTGCGCTGCGAATGATGGCCGAGCTGGGGATGGCTCTCGTTCTCGTTCTCGGTCGTGGTCGTGTCTGTCGCCGCTGATTCCGTTGTTGGTGGGCCGGAAGCCATCCGACACGCCGGGCATGTAGTCTTCTTCTGCCGGATCTAGGGCATATTCATCGTCGAAGACATTCGGGTTGCCGGTCGGGCGCGGTTCCTGGTCGTCGGTGGTGCTGTTACGGCGGTCCATGACGTCCCTGAGCAGCCCAGCCGGGCGTGGTGACCCCTTTTACGTCACCCAACAAGGTCGCAATGGCTCGGTCGCGATGCCAATCGATGGAATCCGCGCTGTAGGCCGATGGGAGGGAGCGCAGTCGATGAAAGAGCGTCGTCAGAGGCGTGAAACGAGTGGTTTGGGGGAGTGTCGAAGGTTGGCTGGCAGCGAGCAGGTTTGAGACGGAGTCAAGGGCCCGCGCGAAGCAGCCACGGCACTTTCCAAAGTAGGCGCTAGGCTAGGGTCGCATCCCGTTCAAGACCTTTGCCGTTTCAGGACCACCAGCCTCGACGCCTCACAAAAGCAGCTTCGTCGGTTTCGCAACCGCAAGCCTGTGCGTTTTTCTTCTCCAAACGCTGCCCTTCGTTACCTGCAGCGGAGAGCATTGGAGGCCTTGGAGAACTTGTCACGATCGATGGAAGAACAACCTCTTTCTTTAGCCATGGCCGGCGGAAGACCGACTTCCCCTCCCATTAATATCGAGCCACTCTCGTTGGCCCCAGCCTGTCCAATCATGTCCCGCAGCCCGGTCCTAACGCTCTGCATTTGCTGCTGTTCCCAACTGCTTCTCGGCGACGAGACCCGACCAAGTCCTTCCATATCGACTTTCGATAGCCTTCCCTTCTGCGGCCAGCATGGGTCCTAGAGTTGACTTGCCCCATGGTTGACGTCTTTGTTAACATTGATGCTCTTCTGGGGGTGACGTTCTGACACCATGTCCGGCGCAGCAACGTCCGCCCGTCCAAAGGCAAATTTGGCACGGTAAATATATTGACACTCGAGCGACCCGCTTACGGAGACGCTTCGGCCTCGATCACTTTGACATACTCTACGTAAAGAGCGGACGGGCGTGCGGTCAAATGAAGCGGCTGTCAGGTCAAGCTGAGAGGTCAGCAATGATGCCAACGTCACGTTTCTCAATGAGTACGAAGTTGTCCATTCGAAGATTGGCTGTAATGTCGGGTTGGACGATCTGATCTGTGGTGTTTTCTGCAGGCCCAATCTCACAGGTATTGGGACTTATTGGGTGAGTGCAGCAGCTTAGCGGGCTCATACGAGACACCACTCTCCTTCACGTGATGCTTCACCGGAAAGGGTGGACACTCTTTGCATCTTGGCTTGGCCTGTGTCAAGGCGAAGGAGACTACACATACCACAGCCTGGACGGACGGTCCGATTTTGTTACTGTAGTCTAGTCTCGGAGGTTAGTGGGGTGCGGGATCGAATATGGGACAGGGAAAATAAGCACTAAGCAGCTGTAGGCACAGATATCGTGGTGAGATTCCTTTAGTCGGATTCATTTAAAGAACGTGAGTAATGGAGATCCTGGCAAGCCGAGGAGCATCCAGATCCGGTTCCTGCAAGCATCGAGACGTGGTATTGTGCAGCACATGGACAACACTTCAAGGGAAGCTAAGATGAGCTATTAGGGAGGCGAATCTGGAATCCCTTGAACTTCTTCAAACAATGCTGTGAGAAAGAAGCAGACGACGACACCGAGATGCCTGGTACGAAGTAAATGATTTTGCGGGACAACTCACTTTGCTTGAGCGCAATGACGCTGTTTTAGAATGGTAAGAGAGGCTGGGGCTTGTCACGGGAAGCGCCTGGCGGGGGGCAAAGCAGCTGAGGACACAAAGATAGTAAGGAAAAGCCCTGGGTGGCTTTTCCTTTGGCAGGAGAGGATTTGAGCGGAATTCCGAGAAAGGCATCTGGAACATGCGAACGCTCCACAATGTGATCGTTGGTCGTTAACAGCGGCTGACTTGCATGAGATGTCAAGCGGAAGGTCCGTCGGGTATCTAGCCTAGACTCTGCTACGCGGATGGGGGAACCATCAAGCTCGCCGACACAGCACAAGCCTGCAGGACTGGCGGCGCCTGCAGCAAGCCGGTCGAGAGGAAATCTGCTGTGTTCACGATAGTCGCCAGAGGTGTTGGCGGAGGAACAACTACTCAACACAGGACGCTGCAGCAGCCGGCAATTCACCAGCGCATGCTGTGCCTGACGCTAGTCCCAATCCGGGTCGTGGCACACTCCCTGCAGCGATGGAAGGTGGCTGCGATAGGCTGGAGTGGTCGCGACCCGATTATCTTGCCTGCGGCTACGGCGCCAAGAAGCTCCGATTGCGGTGCTCGTAAGGATTCTGGAGGATGAATGCTATCATGCAGAGGCAGCAAATCAACGTAGGGACGGACGTATCGAGGAGTCCTCGCTATCACGCTGCATGCTCCTTGGTCTGTCAAAGCGAACCTCGCTCCGATGCTGGCCGTGAAAGACTCAACTATAAAGCGGCCACGTCCTTCAGGCGAGTGGAAATAACCTAGCATTGTTAGCGTTTGTTGGGAGGCCAAAGTCTACAACACGAAAAACATTTAACGACCAGCTCTCCTCGCCAATTGCCACATTGAGATCGCCGCTACCCAGACCGCAATTTGCCTTTGTCACGACACTTCACTACTTAACCAGCGGTGTGGAACGCCCCCTCGCCCGCCTCGCCAGCTTCTTTCTTCCCACACACCTCCAAATCCCCTCACAACAACCGCAACCATGGCTTACCGTCCCTCCAACATTGGCATCAAAGGCATTGAGCTCTACTTCCCCAGCCAGGTACGCAGTTCCTCGAAGATTTCGACAGTGCAGCCGCGAATCTGCTGCGCCCCTCTCCTGACGACAACTCTAACAGCGTGCTGCAGTGCGTTGACCAGGCCGAGCTTGAGAAGTTCGATGGCGTTTCGCAGGGGAAATACACCATTGGCCTCGGCCAGACAAAGATGTCCTTCTGCGACGACCGCGAGGGTAAGTTCTCCAAATGCCACCCTCTGTGAGAGCGCTGCACAGAATTTGGAGTTGATTTTGTTTCTTGTATAGACATCTACTCGCTCGCCCTGACCACCGTCTCCTCCCTTTTCAAGAAATACAACATCGATCCCAAGTCCATTGGCCGCTTGGAAGTGGGCACCGAGACCCTGCTCGACAAGTCCAAGTCGGTAAAATCCGTGCTGATGCAGCTGTTCGCGGAATCAGGCAATTTCAATGTCGAGGGCGTTGACACGGTGAATGCGTGCTATGGCGGAACAAATGCCCTGTTCAATTCCGTCAATTGGATGGAATCATCCGGCTGGGACGGACGCGACGCCATTGTCGTGGCAGGCGACATCGCCCTTTACAAGAAGGGTAACGCCCGTCCGACTGGTGGAGCGGGCTGTGTGGCTATGCTTATTGGCCCTGACGCCCCAATCGTCATGGAGCCAGGGCAGCGCGGCTCTTACATCACCCATGCATACGATTTTTACAAGCCAGACTTGACCAGCGAGTACCCGATTGTCGATGGTCACTTCTCTATCCGCTGCTACACTGAGGCCGTGGACGCATGCTACAAGGCATACAACAACCGCGAAGCTACTTTGAAAGCCCAATTAAACGGAAGCGCGAACGCTAATGGTGTCAATGGCCATGCCCAGGAACAGGAGACACCCCTAGACCGATTCGACTACATGTGCTTCCACGCCCCCACCTGCAAGCTCGTATCCAAGTCATATGCACGCTTGCTTTACAATGATTACCTGGTCGACCCCAACAGCCCTGTTTTCGCCGATGTTCCCCCTGAGCTTCACGATCTTGATTACGCTGCTTCAGTCACTGATAAGACGGTGGAGAAGACTTTCATGGCTCTCGCTAAGAAGCGATTCGCTGCTCGCGTGCAGCCAGGCATTCAGGTGCCTACTATGTGCGGGAACATGTACTGCGGCAGCGTTTACGGTAGCTTGTGCAGTTTGATCGCCAATGCCGACAGCCAGTCAATGATTGGAAAACGCATCGGCATGTTTAGCTATGGGAGCGGCCTCGCTAGCTCTATGTTCTCTTTCAAAGTCAAGGGAAGCGTTGAGGAGATTCAAAAGAAGCTTGACATCCACGCTCGCCTGGATTCGAGGCTCACTGTTGCACCCGAGGTTTATGATGAGGTAGGTTCCTTTGACCTTGCTTGTATTGTTCTTCGATCACGTGGCTGATTCTCCTGCAGATGTGCAACCTTCGCGAGAAGGCCCATCTCAAGAAAGATTATACCCCAACCGGCAGCATCGAGAACATCTTCCCCGGTACATACTATCTCACTGAAATTGATAGCATGTTCCGACGGAAATACGAGATCAAACAGTAGTCAACTGTTGACTCGAGGTACAGCTCACTTTACACTTTCGGTTCTCTCGTTTGCTGCATTATGAGCATTTGCAGGAGTCACCTATGATTCGGCTTAGAGTCTCGTCAGCACTTCTATACCTCTTTGTTGGGCGTTAGATTTTGTCTCCCCAACTTGCTCTCGTCTCTCCAACGAGAAAGATTCCGGGAGCTTGGGCACCGATAACAGGGTCCACTGCTTAGATGAGGGTTGCAACGGGTGTGTCGTATTCCAGGATACTAATAAACGACGCACGTGGATTCCTTGTGACAGCACCTCAGCGATGTGCTGTCTTAATGCATAATTCCATGCGAAGTATTTAGAATAAATAGAATAATTCAATAACAACCCACCTGACTTGGTTGTGCTTGCGTTAACAGATGATTGACACTATGCTCTTTGGGTTTTCAGTGCTCTTACTTAGCCCGTGTGCTGATGGTGCATTGCAAACCATGAATAGCACGGTATGCAAGTGAAAATGACGCTGGTGTCGGCTCATATTTAGAAGACTTTAGAGAATCTTCATTGCGTGTGAGGGGAGACGATTGTGCCAAAAACCCATATCAGCAGCGTCCAAATTCGCGCCCTCCAAATGCTATGCTAAAATTGAGGTTCATGCTAACGCCAATCCAATGCAAATTCCTCATTCACAAGCCTTCATTCCAGGATACCATCAATCTCGCCCTTCAATCGCTTGACTCGTCTCTGCTCCCAAGCATCCAGATCTTTCGCTTGCAGCCTCTATGACACCGTTAGCTAAGCTCCGGACCCAGCAATGTTCTCTCAATCCACGTACATAGTATTCTTCCTTCATATCCACCTTCCTTCTATTCTGCCCAATCCCCATTGCTTCTTCCTTTGACATTTGCTGGAACTTGCGATCGAAGCGCTCATACCTTAGCGCTGTGGCAGGAGTGAGGAAGAAACTGCCCGCGACTATCGTGGTGAGGAATGGGAGACCGAAGAGGAGGAACGGGTGTTTGGTAAGTTGACGACGATAACGGGCGGCGAGAGAGTTTGAGTGCAGGGCACTGAAGGATTTCGAGCTGAAGACCCGAGGCATTTTGGCCGATTAAATGTTAATGGGAGGTTAGCGCATGTCAGTCCTAGGCGAACGATGGCTGGATGTTTGAAAGCTTCAAATGCGGAGGCCTGGTGGTGAGAGCGAAAGCGGAATGCATTGGGTTTAGTGGCTTGGCCGATTGAATGGTCACACCCCCACGCGTTTTCGTCTGACGCGCATCCTGACGGCTTCTCTGACACACGATCCCAAGGTCTGATGTGGAGCATCCCCAACACCCTTCACACTAATCATATTGTGTGGGCCAGTAATCTCATAAGTTTCGAAGTTTCTATTCACTGGAGCCACTCCCAGAAATTGGTTCCGGGCTAAACTCCGTCCAATCTTAAGTCCATCTTCCCACCTGAACCTGCTCTTCGCTATGACAAACGGATAAACGCCGCCATGGCCCGCAAAGGCGGGAGTTCAACCCAACGGCTGGCTTCTGTACCCTTAGCAAATGGAAACCCACCACCCTCGACTATCGCCGCTCAAATTGTCAATAATGCTTCGAATGTCAACGCTCAACAGGAACCGGGATCCAAGGTCGCGTTCGGACAACTACTACAGGAGTATTTGAACGACCCAAGTACGGACGAGCCAAATTCGCAACTCAATACCCAGTTAATCACTGTTATCGCGGAAGCAGGATTGGATGCATTACTCCAAGACAATCCCTTTGCTCTTAAGCTACTCCTCCCACAAGCTTCTGATAGTATTGCAGCTATTAAGCTTACTATTCAGCGAAGGCCGCATCTACTGCTGAGCACGAGAAACGATGATGATGGAAACCCCCGACCTCTTCTTTTCATCTGGCTGTTCCCTAAGCTTCTTGGCTTGTTGGGCGACCCGAATCTTCAAGAAATTCAAGAGGATGTCCAGGACTTGTTATCCACTTCCATCAGCGTCCTCGGCCGAGGTTCCGGATTGTGGCAGCAGGCAATGTCTCTCGCACAGTTGTACAGGTCGTGTGTCAACAGTAAGTTTTTCTCCTTATATCGCGGAATATCCACCGCTTACCACCCATTAGGCATTCTCACCGCCCTTGATGCCGCCAGCGACATTTCTCGACTTTTTGACCCATCCTTCAAGGTCATGCTACCTTCATCTAGTAGTATAAGTGACTTCTGGCCCGACAGCCAGCAATTGGTGGCCTTACCACAGGGTTCTCAAAGAACGATTGGTTCACAGTCACAAGCAATACTTCTGGGGTTTCAGCTTCTTCAAATCCTCCTTAACCCTAGCCGATTGTCCGAGAGAAGTGGACTTGCACCGCCCGCTTGTGAAAATTACCTTCCTTGGGGACTAGACAGCTGTCTCAAGTTGTGGCATTTCTTCACACAATGGAATACTCATGTAGAGAGAGGTCTTGTCCACGATGAAACGGAAGCTGCCTGTATGCAGCTGCTAGAGGTCATATGCCTCCCACAACACCCTCCGGAAGCGGGATTCTCTAGTTCACCGAAAGCTGTCTTTTCCTTTGCGTCTAGCCTTTCAGATTTTCTTCAATCGTGCACTACATATTCATATTCTCAGGGTAACCAAATCCGATTGGCCTCATTGCTTACGCGATTACGAGGAACTTTGGAGCAACCACGAGACGACACTGTCATCGGCCGTCAACGGAACACGAAGGCTTTAACTGTCGATACCGTGGAGCCGGTAATAGTTCAGATATGCCAGGACACCGCGAGATTCGGTCGTCTAGGTAGAGACTTACAGGTATGGAGCCTCTGATGCGCAAGGAGTTCTACAGCCATTAATACCGTATAGCTCGCATTATGTTTATGGACCTCTCCTGGAGAATGGCCGGTGGAAGTCGATATGCTGCGGAATAGTCTCTGCTCGGATGCTACTCAAATATTTTCTGACGGAAAACTTCAACATGATTCTGCCATGATTATCAAGACATTCAAGGAACTGAACCTAGCAGATCAGGGGAGACCCTCGAAGCGACAAAGAATCATTGCAGATGTGAACGAGGATGAACCTCGAGCAATATACAACAATCTCATTATGCTGATCAACGGGAGCGCTCAAGACTCTGCAGTCTTTGAGCTGGCTAACCTTCATAATTCCATAATGTAAGCATTTAAATTGCACATGCCTTCGTATTCTGATAAGATATAGGGACAGGTATCTGGCTAGCTCTGAAGAACAGCGCTGTGATTTGCTCTCCGCATTTGGAAAGATTGCCTGTGCCGGAGCCCGATGTATACAACCGTCTCACGAGAATGTGAGTGATTGGAGAAGCTTGCCATGCAGAGTGTGTGATAATCCTCAGACACCAAATCGAGGCTCAGCTATATACTGGGAAGTTGTCGCTTCTGGTGAGGACTGGAAAGAGACTATTGCCGCTCTGCTTGCAATCACGGAAATTCAAGAATTTGAAAGGTCTACCAAGCCACGGGTTCTCATGGCTTTGTCGATCAGGAGAGTGTTTAACCATATTTCGGATCCTGAATACCTCAACTTGGAAATGTGTGCTTTGGGGCAGTGGTTAATGAAGTCCCTAAGTAGGTCTCTAAGAGAACTAAGGATTGCGGCAGTGTAAGCCCCCTTGCCATCGTTTTGCTCACTTGTCCTGACATAGCTACAGGGGGGCTCTTATGGTCTTCCTTAGGGAAGATGTTCCCAAATCCGTCCGTGGCAAAAACCGCATGTCCACACTAGAATTCTTCCAAGAATTATCAAAGAGGGATGCGCTCACAGAACAGGAAACGATAATCATGGCGTATGGTCAGGCTGCGCGGTATGCTCTGCTATTCGGACTGGCCCTAGAACTTGGCTCACATCATTAATAGTGTATGCGGTGAAGACGAATTACCAATCATTCTACTCCGGCTTGTCGAATATTTAGGTCACACGAATGCCCTTATATGCGGTATGGCCTACAATGAGGTAGGAAATACCACCTAACTTCATTTCATATTGACTAATAGGTAAAGCTGGCGTCAATCGCCGAAACTTTTCAAACAGAGCCCGTAGAGCTACTGAGGCCATTTTGGAGAAGTATTGGTTTCGCTGTAATTAAGGACCTTCACAATAAGCCACAGAAAGCGCAGCAATTGGCGGACCTTACCGAGCAGAGTGTAAACAGTATGCTGTTGTCAACGCAAACCGAAACCTTGCCGTACCTGGTTCTTACTAAACGGAAGGACATCCTACAGCGAATCGCCACAGCCCGTGGAACATCGGTTCAGGAAATCTGTACTCAACCACGCAGAAACCTTGCTGCAATTCTTGCGCTGTTGTTATGTCAACCAGTCGAGGATGTTGAAAGAAGTGCAATAGAAGCTTTAGTGGCCATTGCACCAGGCTTCCAAGATAAAAACCATGATCTGTCCACCTGGATCAAGGTAGAGCCAGTCTTGGTTGCATGTGAAGTGCTAAAGTCTGCTGCAGATCAGCCTGTATCGAGGAAATCTCATGTAAGTGCTTTTACCCCTTCTTTTGTAATGTTCTAATTCAAGCATATAGTATCACCGCGGATTTCATGCACTAGCTGCACTTGCGGAGATGAAGAATGGACAACGTAAAACGTCATCGAAGAAGAGAACGATATCATCGTTCTTCGAGTCACATATCCTGGGAATCATGGCTCATTTTTCCGAGGTTCTGGATAATCCTCATGCGAATCATGCACTTTTGGAGCGCAAGCGATGTGTTGGAGCCATAGGGGAGATGATCGGCCTGGCAGACAGCTATGCCAGCTTTGCTCTGCCACAGGTACGTAAGGATTTACTGCCACCGTGTCTATGATCCTAAGATGAAATAGGTCAGGGCTTGTCTACAATCCGCTATGGCAGACAAACACCTCTGCGACCAGACCTTCATCGTGTGGTCTGCTCTTCTCTCAGTCTTAGATGAGGAAGACGTGGAACTTGTCCTAGATCAGACCTTTGCCTTAATCGCCCAGCATTGGTCGTGCTTTTCCGAAGACACGCATATCAGAGCTAACGAGACATTAGGAAATCTTGTTAAGAAACACAATGCACTTTTACAGGAGAGAATTGAGTACATCCCTTCTCTCGCTTCCATCCCGATGATGTCAAAGTTAGAAGGGGAGATGTCACGTTTGAAGGCGAAAGTTGAGAGGATCAATTTCTTCAACATTTTCAGTCGACGATGCAACGACGAGAATGCTGTTGTCGTGCGGCAAGCGCTAAAGGAGCTCGTCCCTTTCCTTGAGGGCAACCAGAAGCTCCTGCATGAGTCTGCCATCAGCGAGAAGCCGATACCGGCGCTCCCTGCTCTTAGCCGCGCCCTTCTGGACGCAACCGTTAAGTTTGCCGAGGACCATCAGGACATTCCAGTTTTATGTGCCCGTTGCTTGGGACTCATTGGCGGTCTAGATCCGTACAGGGTCGAAAGCGTTCGCGAGAAGAAGCAGATTCTTGTCCTGTCAAACTTTGAGCGCGCCAACGAAGTCGTCGACTTTACGGCATTCCTTCTTGAGCGTATTCTTGTCAAAGTTTTTCACTCCACTACCAACGCTAGGGCACAGGGTTTTCTGGCATTTGCTATGCAAGAGTTGCTTAGGTTCTGTGGCTTCAACCAAATTTCAGTTCAACGACCTCGATCTTCCCAGGGAAGTCCGGCGTTACAGCGATGGAACGAGATTCCCGAAGCTGTCAGGAGCACGCTTACTCCCTTCCTTAGCTCAAGGTATATGGTCCGCAGCAATATCCAAAATGATGAACTACACCAGTATCCCATTTTCCAAAAGGACATCACCCACGCGAATTGGTTACGGGCATTTGTCTACGACTTACTGAGAAGAGGGAAAGGAGAAAATGTTCAGATGATCTTCCCAGTCCTTGCTAAAGTCATTCGAGGGCATGATTTATCTATTGCGACATTCATCTTACCATTCGCGGCGCTGAATGTGATTGTCACCGGCGATGAATACGAAACGACGAGCATTGAGAAGGAGCTGTTAAGAGTGCTAGAAAGCATAATACCGGGGAACGACCAAGCGAATGCTGCAAGGATCAAGCAGTGCAGTGAAGCAAGTCAACCAAATCACGGTTATCACTCCAGCTAATTGTTCACAGAATGTGTTCCAAACCCTCGACTATCTCGCACTCTGGCTACAAGAGAAAAGAAAAGCTGTCTTTGATGCTCGTGCTATGGCCGGAAAAACTGGTCGTGGTATCTCCGAAATGGATGAGATTAAGGATATTGCCCAGATCAGTTGCGTCGAACGGATCCTGCAGAGCATTCCTGCGGAAGTCATTTCTAGACGTGCTGTAGAATGTGGATCCTATGCTCGAGCTCTGTTTCACTGGGAGCAATACTATCGCCAAGAGCAGCTAAAGGCCGAAGCTAAAGATGAACCATTCGAGCAAGATGAGTTGTTGCAACATCTACAGTTCATATATGCACAAATCGACGAACCCGACAGCATTGAGGGCATTTCGACTCATCTTCAAGTCTTGAATACAGACCAACAGATCATGGAACACCGCAAGGCTGGGCGATGGACAGCTGCTCAAAGCTGGTATGAGCTTTCTCTGGCAGAAAAGCCAGATGATTCGGAAACTCAGATCAACCTTCTAACCTGCCTCAAAGAGTCGGGTCAATACGGTAAGCGGACTATAAGGCTTCAGTGGGCATTGCTAATAGAGGGAAGACTCTATACTCAATTACGTAGACGGCTTCCATGCATCTAACTCTTTCTCTCCTGGGACCCTTCCGTTCGCTGCCGAAGCCGCTTGGTCGACAGGAAAATGGGAACAGTTAGAGAGAATCCTCTCGTCTTCATCAGAGCAGTCGATACAGTCTTCTCTAGACTTCAATGTCGGAGTGGGACGAGCGCTGCTCGCTTTGCGTCGAAAGAAGAGTGACGAATTTAAGCAGATGATTGAGTCTTTGCGAGAAGCCGTTGCCAAAAGCCTGTCACCCACTTCGACTGCATCCTTACATGCTTGTCATGATAGCCTAGTCAAGCTACATGTGCTTTACGAAGTCGAAGCCATTAGTGGGATGTCGTCCGAGACCTCTCGTGAACGGGAAACGATTCTGGAGAATCTAGACCGGCGACTAGAAATTTTGGGTGCGTACACTTCAGACAAGCAATACCTACTCGGCGTGCGCCGTGCAGTGATGCAATTATCAAGGTATGAAATCATCCTTTTTAGAACTGACCATATTACTCACTTTTCTAGCATTGAATTTGCGAAGCTAGATATTGCATCTGCATGGCTCACGAGTGCGAGACTAGCACGAAAGGCAGAATTCACCTCCACGGCCTTTAACTCAGTGCTCCATGCTTCTGAGCTTGGGGATGACGCTTCCAAAATTGAGTACTCTAAGCTCATGTGGAAGGAAGGCCATCACCGGAAAGCCATCCAGAATCTCCAAGGCGCCATCACTAGCAACGCTTTTCAGCCTAGAGACTCTATGAACATTGAGGTTTCAGTGGGTGTTACGGTAGACCAACAACAAGCGCCGAACAAAGTCAAATCGCACGCTCAATTGCTGTTAGCGAAATGGCTTGACCGAGCCGGGCAGACAAAGGCTATTGCCCTCAAAGATGCGTATGCTTCTGGGTTGATGGCTTTTCCTAGGTGGGACAAGGGCCATTACTATCTCGGCCGTCACTATCTCAAGCTTCTTGAATCTGAGAAGAAATTGCCCAGGCAGAAACAAACCATGGTATACCTTTGCGGTGAGACGGCGAAGCTCGTAATTGAGAATTTCGTTCGCTCCGTCGTTTACGGTACGAAGTATTACTACCAAACCATCCCGAAAATCCTCACGTTGTGGCTGGATTTGGGTATGGATGTTTACAATACTCAACCAAGGGCTGCAGCGGACAAAGAAATTTACGACTACAAAGTGAACTTCTTGGAGCAGATCAACCGGCATATCAAGAGGTATACAGCCGACCGAATGCCTGCGTTCTCATGGTACACAGCTTTCCCGCAGATCATCACACGTATCAGCCATCCCCACAAGACTGTATGGGACGTTCTTCAAAGCATCATCTTGAAGGTTGCATCCCAATACCCACAGCAGGCTCTTTGGAGTCTTCTAGCTGTGCCTAGGGCGACACAGGATGACCGTCGTGCTCGAGGGGTGGCGGTTTTGAGTAAATTGAGAGGCGTAAGTAATATGCTCGGTGGAGTGCTCTTCAGTTGACTAACAAATTCAAGGAGACGACGAAACGGAAGAATAGTATGATCGACCTAAAGGCCTTGATAATACACGGCCAAAGGCTTGCGGACGCTCTACTTGCTGCCTGCGATGCTCCTGTCGAACAACGTGTGCCACACGTAAGCTTGTCCAAGGACCTTGGATTCAATCACAAGCTCGCCCCTTGTGCTCTCGTCGTTCCAATCGAAGCGACAATGCTTGCGAATCTCCCGGCTGGGAATGACAGCAGGACAATCCGCAGCCATAATCCATTCGCGCAGGATGTCATTACGATCTCACAATTCATGGACGACGTGCTCGTCCTGAGCTCCCTCCAACGACCGCGAAAAGTTAACGTCCGAGGCTCCGACGGGCGCTCCTACGGACTCCTCTGCAAACCTAAAGACGACCTCCGCAAAGACCAGCGCCTCATGGAATTCAACGCCATGATAAATCGCGCGCTACAACGCGACATCGAATCTAGCAAGCGCCGTCTTTATATCAAAACGTATGGGGTGACCCCACTCAACGAAGAATGCGGCACTATCGAATGGGTCGAAGGCCTCAAACCCATGCGCGACATCATTATCCGTCTCTACCGACAGAAAAATGTGCCAATCGACTACGGCGAACTACGACTCCTGCTCAACGAAGCCTGTTCCGATGCCAGCAAAGTCAGCATCTTCACGCACAAAATATTGAGCAAGTTCCCACCTGTGCTGTATGAATGGTTCGTCGAAGCGTTCCCGGAACCAGAGGCCTGGTTCGCGGCTCGACTGCGGTATACGCGGTCCTGCGCGGTCATGAGTATTGTAGGACATGTGCTTGGCTTGGGAGATCGCCACGGCGAGAACGTCTTGCTGGAGGAAGGAAATGGTGGGACTTTCCATGTCGACTTTAACTGCCTCTTCGATAAAGGACTGACGTTCGAGAAACCGGAACTCGTGCCCTTTAGACTCACGCATAATATGGTAGATGCCATGGGCCCGCAAGGCATCGAAGGCCCGTTTCGCACCGCCGCTGAGCTCACGTATAAACAGCTTAGGCAGCATGAGGATACGCTCATCACGATTTTGGAAACGTTTGTGCATGATCCAACGGCGGACTTCTTAGGGGGAAAGAGGAAGAAGAAGATCCCAGGTGTCCCGGATACCCCGCAGGATGTGCTGGAGAGTGTGAAGGGGAAGGTGGCCGGGTTGATGAGGGGTGAGAGTGTGCCGTTGAGTGTCGAAGGATATGTTGATGCACTAGTACAGATGGCGAGGGATCCAAAGAACCTGGCGGCGATGTATATTGGTTGGTGTGCTTTCTTTTAGAGTGAGGGATGGGATTATGACAGGAAAATCTGAGTGAGAGATTGAATGGATAATGGAGTTTATAGTCTTCTTTTCTTGGTATTTAGTTGCTGTAGTAGGGTGTATATCTACATTGACTATGTATGATGTCGTTCTCGAAGCTCTCTCATGGTAACTGAGTAGGGTTTCCAATGTCCTTCGCAAACCTCTTCCCCTTCATAGCTGGTCCTGATACTCTTTAATTCTCCTGGACGTGAGACTTACTCGAGAATATGGCGAATTGGTTCAAAACATGCCTCCATCAACTTTAGTAGAGTTAGTGGAAAGTCATCAGTAAACCGCTCAATCCATGCAAGTAGGACGTCGACGTGTATAGTCAGGGCTTCGGGCCATGGAGTTCCATAGGTAGGATATCTGTCTTCAACTCGCGGGTCCTCTTTTTCGTTGGTTCCGGTGCTTTCTCGTTCTCTTGGATGTAGAATTTTCGGAGCAGCAGAATAGCTTCCTCGCGGAAAATTCCTCCATACACCGGATAGGGCTTGTCCACACTTGGACTGCAAGCAAAATAAGTATAGGACATGTATTCAGAATTAGAGGAGCAGGAGATCTTACTCGGAATGGATATTCAGCACGCCCCCGGTGCCTCCAAACCGCTCATTCCAACATCCGAAATACACAGCTCGGATTCCGTACTGACGAAGCACGGAGGCGCACATTACACAGGGTTCGACGGTAACGTAGAGATCTGTTTCTTTCAAGATGCTGATAGGATAATTTTCCAGAATCTGGGCCAAGGCAATGAACTCGGCGTGGCGGGTGCCATTGAGAGTGCGGTTCGTGGCGTTCATGCCTCGTCCGATGATGGCGGAGTTGTGGACGAAGATACAGCCTACAGGGGTTTCGTCGCTGCGGAGGGCGAGCTCGGCCTAGGAGGTGTGAGTAGGGATCACATGATTGGGGTTTGGAAAAGTGTAGGCGGAAGTTGGAGGAGTATTATTAGAAGCTTGGTTATTCAATGATGTATTAAGAGTTAAGAAAAGAATTGTGGGAAAGTCCACTTGGTTAGTAGTTGCAAGTATGATGTTTACAGATGGCTTGAGGAGATATCTCACCATGTCGATGGCTTCGCGCATGAAGCGCTCATGATACGCCTTTCCCTCCGGATTCATCGTGCCAGGGTCATGATCTGCATCTAAGGCTTGGCAAGCAGTTCGTCCCCCAGCGGGATCGCTAACTCCTTCTGGAAGCAGGGGGGTTAGATAGCCACTCTGAACGGATGAATTGCTGTGGCGTCACCGCGCGGGGCGCAGGTTGATGATTGATCTGATCTGATTCTGTGGAGGAAAAGCTTGCGAGATATTCCCAGAAGGCGTTGATTCCCAACCGAGATCCAAAAATAAGAAGGAACAAACGTAAGCACATCGGGCCGGCATTGATCCGCCCAGGCCCTTCCCTTTCGGCAAGAGCCGCGACCGAGCGGGAGTAGTGAGACGACGTGGAAGCAGCAGCGAACAACGCAGGCAACACAATAACAACATTCACCAAATCACGCCTCTTGCATCGCCACATCCGCACACGCAGTAGTCCACGTACACCACCTAGCACTCCATTGACAAAACCCTAAGACTCCGGCCCTGATCGATCGTCCAAGCTATCCGTTGCTGTAGGGCTGAGCGTATTACTTTGCGAGGACATCAACAAAGCGAGCTTGCGAGATTACAACGGCTGCGAATATTCCGTTCACGACCACGATATTTTTGTCCACTTAATAAGAGTCTGTGGGTGGAACTTGTTGCAAAGATGACGCTTGCTGAGGAGTTCAAGTCGAGGAATTTCAGTGAGGAGACCGCAGCTGAGATGTTTTGAGTGCTTACTGACGATACTTCTTTGCGCAGGTATATACGGTCAATGGTTAGTTGCGCCTTCATATTGGCATCATGTTTGAGGTCGGGGAATGCGTGTGCGAAGAGCTGCGGCCTGGTGGCCATCGCGGAGATGGTGCCGGTCCTCCGCAGTTCGCAATGCACTAGAAGCCCAAGACAATTACCATGCCGCAATGCTCTTGACTGCGGGTTCATCGCGGATGCGAAGGAGATACGGTAGACACAAAGCAGCTTGATGCTAACGCTACGTAGGACCGGCGTGCTGTGCATATTCCTCTGTTTCGCGCTTGGAATCGCCAACATCTTCCATTTCAACCTTCTCATCATTTTCAGCGTGATATGTCTGTAAGTTCAACCGCCTCTTCCCTTCCTCCCTTCTTCTGTCAACTCGTCGCCTACATTAACAATCCATCAGGGTGTGCGCCTTTATCATCATCTTCATCGAGATCCCGCTCCTCCTTCGCATTTGTCCGACCTCCCCCGCCTTTGACGGCTTCATCCGCCGATTCGAAACAAACTACATGCGCGCCGCCATCTATGCCGTCATGAGCGTGATACAGTGGATTAGCATCTCGGTCGCAGCCTCGAGTCTGATTGCTGCGGCTGTTCTGTTGTTGATTGCAGCCCTGTTCTATCTGGCCGCTGGCGTCAAAGGCCAGGCGTTCCAAGGTAGCAAGACGCTTGGTGGCCAGGGTGTTGCGCAGATGATCATATAGAGACTTGGTGGGGAGAGGGCTGTTGTCGGTGACAGATTGGAGATGTCATGGATAGTGTTTGCGGTAGTCCCGCTCTGGATGGTGGTGCAATGCAACAGGGGACCGGAGAAGGCGAAAGCGATGGTGGTGGGATACGAAGCCGGGGGAGATCCATCAGGTCATGGTTATGCCAGTCTGCCAATGTTCTGCAAGTTAATCGCAGGGCAGTAGTGATTCTTCTTGACAACAAGGAGATGAAGACTCATTAGGACTTTTGGGGGTAACAAACTTCATTTTCTTGTATCATCAATTCAACAGCTAGGCGTTCTATTCCGGCAGGCAGGCGGGCATGTTCAGTTCTTTCTGTCTTTCCTCCCACGAAAAGGCTTGGTCGGGGGCTGGGGGATTCCATATGTAGCACGCTCGCATCACGGCACGGCACCTTCGGCCTTGGGCTGGAATATCGTGGTCCTGGTTCCGAACAATCGATTGATTCGATAGCTAGACTATTGCACGTTGTTGTATTGTGGGATGTCTGAACTGGCTCACGCGATGTTGAAACGATGTGATTCTCGCGTTGTGGACCTTGGGGTGCAAGTGGTGGGGATGTACGTAATAGCAATGCAGAGACGGAAAATCGCAGGGCCCACAGAAACAGCTGCATGGCGCAATATCACGATTTTCGATTTCATCATCTCACCTCCTCAGCCCATCTTCAGATACTTTCAACGGCTGGGATCCGCTTCACCAGTGTTGCTGTGCTGTGCTGTGCTGTGCTGTGTGTGTTGCGCTTTGCTGGGGTGGGGGAGACCCAACTACCACTCGAGCTGTCTGTTGTTCAAGCTCGTCAACCGCGGAACGCCAAAAATGTGCCTACTAGCAAGCTGTCAAAGCAATTCTGAGCTTGTCAGGTGGTGATGACGACGGTTGGTTACCTCGACTTGGCTGGATTGCAGTCGGCCAGGGGCCAGGAACCAGCTGCCTCGATCACAGGGCACGCGGGGAAAATGGCTAGGGCAGAGTGGCGTAGGCTAGTTGGGGCTCCGGCAGCTGGTGCGCAAATTCTGCAATTTGCACGGCTGGCGAGGAGTTATGGGGAGGGTGTTAGGAGAGGGAATATTGGGGTCTATATGGGTGGGATAGAGGGAGATGAAGTGCAGAGGGGTGCGACGAGAAGGAAGAGGGGAAACTGGGATTTGGGGGAGTTGAAGAGTTGAAGCTGGTGTCTTCGTTGATCGGCGCAGGATTCGTGCAAGACCCGATGCAGGCTAGCGCACGGGCAGTGTAAGCGATCTCTTGCAGCTTGGGCGCAGGTGGGAGATGGCCGTTGAGCACTCAATCGCAATGGCGAGAGGCGGCATTGGCGCAGCGTTCTTTTGACCGCACAGAGAGGCAGTTCGGTAGCAGCTGTGGTGAGAGGCTAATGTAGGCCCGGACAGGGTTGGCGCCGCTGGCATTCTTGCTTTCACGAGTGAGGTCAATGTGGGCCGGGTCCCCCAAGCAGAAGACTACATAAAGTGCTTGTGCCCGGGTGCTGCATTCTGGACCACGGCTTTGCTGCATCTTTCACCTTGACCAGCCTCCTTTCCTCTCTCTCTCTCTCTCTCTCTCTCTCCAGATATTTAGGGCGACGAGTAGTTTCTGTGCTAGTAAGTGGCTTCCCTTCCTCTTTGTCTGTAGCTTCACGGTGCAATGCGGCGAATCGCAGCTGCCCTGATTGGCTCTCTTCGGCTTATCTGACCTGCTCTGTTTCACGCCCTCAATGGCTTCCTTCGGCTGAGACTAACCTGCCCCAGCAAGCCCTCCAGCCTCAGATACTCCTTCATCCTCGCTCTCCAACTTAGAATTGCATCTCCACACACTTCCACAATGGCTGCTCCGACATTACCCCCGCGTCCAGCTCGCTCCACCCAGAACGTCCCCTCCAGCAGCTCCAGTATGGATGTCCCCAAGATTCCTCCCCGTCCTAAGCGCAGCGCCGACCGCTCCATTTCTCCTAACCGCGATACCTTTGCCCGGTCCCCTTTGAACGATCCGGCTTTCCTCACCAATGGCGGAAAATTTCAGCACAAAGACACCCATCTCAGCGCTGAGCTGCCTCCCCGCCCGCCCAGCGTCACTCTCCCCTCGATTGGCCAGGAGGGCAGCGAGTACGCGAGCCTCGAAGAGCTGCACAAGACCGACAGCGACCAGGAGCCATCCCCACAACAAACTAAAAATATAGCTGGGGACTTGCCCCTGTATGCTCCCACTGCCTCCGTCCCAAGCGCAACGGCCAAGAGCAGGATTGCTACTGTTACGCGCACCGACTCCTCTCAGGCCGCGGCTGCCGGTATTGGCAAGAGCCTGTTCCCGGACGAGAAGTCGGCCCACGGGCCTGAGTCGGGCTGCTCAGAGTCCTCTAACGGCGGCCGCTCCCGCCCCACGTCGATATACAAGGAAACCGAGGAACAGGGCATTCCGGAAATCGGCCTTCAGGTGCCCATGTATCCCAATGCTGGAGATGTCCAGGCCCCGACCCCCTCGCCATATGAGCAGGGAGCAGGCGCTACCGGAGTAGGCTTCTCTAACAAGGGTGGCCAGCCTTCCGGTCGCCATCACTCGCGCACCAAAAGCGGGAGGGAAATCTTCCACGGCCCACCTGGCAGCTACGGCATGCACGGCCATGGCGTCATCCCGAACAACGAATTCGAGCAGAAGTGGTACGAGCGGCATCCCGAAGATCTCAAGCGCGAGAAACAGGGTGAATACGGCCCGCATATCCAGGAAAACCGAAAGGATTATCATTGGGTGGGAGATGACCTTGTCAAGCTGGTGCGCTCATCAGCTAACATGGGAATCGGAATGGGTATGCTATTGATGGCGAGTCCGCCAGTCTGTGGCTGATACTGATCAAGGAATGCAGGTACTTCAAGAGAAGTTATTGGAACGCCTGATGAGCAGGTTGGTTACATGGCGAGTGAAGAGTTTGCTTCGAGGATAACAGGCCCGAGGCCGACGTCTGGTCGCCCGCCTTCGATCCATAAGACTGAGAAGGTTGAGTCGCCGTTGAAGCAGATGAGCTTCCCAGCTAACACACTTGAGAAGAAGGGCGATGATGAGGCGGATGACGAGGTTATTCACATTGACCCTCCTTCCCATCGTTCCAGCAAGATCGGAGGCGGTGGCTACGACCCACCAAAGGAAGACCTTGGTCCCGAGGGCGGCAACACGGCTGAGGAAGGTGGATGGGTCTCTGAGCGCGGCTACGGCGTTCCTATCCTTGCCTCTGACGAAATTGACAAGCACCCTGACGCTGAATTCAGGCAGCCCGCTGTAAGCCCTGAGCTTGAACGCCGTGGCAGCGGCGAGTATACAATCAACGAAGTGGATGGTGTTCCTTCGTATATTACCGGCCGCCAGAGCGTCAGCAGAGGATCAAGCAGGAACAACAGCATTCATTCGGGCACTCCGGGCTTACAGAGATTCACCAGTCCGGGTGAGCGTGACAGGAGTGGAACTCCACTCGACCATGTCAGGGAGTATGAGCCTCTTTTCCCTGATGACGAAGAGCATGAGAAGAAGCCCAAGACTTCTACCGAAAAGCTCAAGCGGCCTGACCTCGCTCGGCATCACTTCCCGAGTCAAGATGTGTGGGAGGACACGCCTAGCAGTCTTCTCATTACCACTACTGTTGACACCCCTCAAGCTCCCGAAGAGCCGTCAACTCCTGGAGAAGTGGATTCTAGCAAGGGGTTTGAGAAGCCTGCGACTGAGAAAGCTCGTAAAGAAGATACTCCAGAAGAAGACCAGAAATCCTTCCTGCCAGAGAAAACGAAACGTTTCGCGAAATCAAACCTCAACAAAGACGTCCTTGGTGACATGCCTACCCGTCCTGGCATGCAGCCGCGCTTCCCTTCGCACGACATTTGGGAAGATGCCCCTGATCATGGCCAACTCGTCACCACTGTCAGCGCTCCTCAGATCGAAGATACAAACGAGTATGCCGAAGACTCCCCCGCCGTTGAGAAACCCACCGTCCCAGCGAGACCGTTCATAACCGCCAGACCCCAAAAAGTGAAGGAGCTTAGCCCGATAGACAAGAAGGCTCCGGTTATTCCTGATAAACCGAAACCGCAAGTCCCAGTCCGACCAAGTAAACCCATCACAAAGAAATCAGAGGATTCTGTTCCGCAAGTGGAAGCGAGAGACGAGGCGCCACCACCGAAAGCTAAACCACCCGTTCCTGTCCGACCAGGTGGATCCAAGATTGCAGCCCTTCAAGCAGGGTTCTTGAAAGATCTGAACTCGAAATTAGGATTAGGACCACAGGCTCCGAAAGTCAAGGAACCGGAGCCAGAGAAGGAAGAAGAAGCGCCCAAGCCGTTGCAGGATGCGAGGAAAGGCCGTGCGAAGGGTCCGCAGAGGAGGAAACCGACGAGTTCGCCGTCTCCGGCTGCAGCGGCTACCGCGGTTGCGGAAGTCGCCGTCCCTGCCCCAAAACTGGAGTTTGCAACGGTGAGCACGCTTTGGAGTATTGCTGATGATGGCGCTGTGGATGTGCCAGCTGCGAAGGTGGCGAAGGAGATTGCAAAAGCGCTGAAGGTTCCAGAGAGGAAAGACACTGCTGGGAAACTAAGTG
The DNA here is from genome assembly GCF_010093535.1 of Lindgomyces ingoldianus. Taxonomy (NCBI): domain Eukaryota; kingdom Fungi; phylum Ascomycota; class Dothideomycetes; order Pleosporales; family Lindgomycetaceae; genus Lindgomyces; species Lindgomyces ingoldianus. The sequence continues at coordinate 461,516 of NW_022985170.1, read as the reverse complement.
TACCAGAGGAGACTATGGAAAAAGGGGAGGATGTTGAACCTGAGGAGGCGGAGCTCGTGAAGACTGCTACGAAGGAAACTGCGTTGGAGAACCGGGTTCAGCCTACACTTGAGCCTGAGCCTGAGCCTGAGCCTGAGCCCGAGCTAGAGCTAGAGAGCGACGGTGGCGTGAAGCTAGATAAGAAGGACAGTATAGAGGTTCCTGAATTAGTGGCGACTACTACTACTACTGTGGAGGACCCTGAAGAGAAGATGGGGAGAAAGGGGAGTGTGGCATAGGTGAATTGAGACATGCATGGTAGCCCGTGGGTGGCGGAAGACAAAAGTTAGTCTGTGTAGAACATAAAGACGGGAATCGAGGGGGATTTCAGGACTGGTAGTGTAGGATGCATGATATTAGCATCTCGGTTTCGTCACTTGAGCATCGTCTTTGACGGCTGATCCCTCTTTGGACATGTGCTACTAGACTGGAATTTGATGCGTGTTTTTGTTGCTGGAAATACCCATTTGCGAGATCGCTGAAAGGATCGTGTTTCGCAGTGTTGTTAGTGATTCAGGGCAGAAGATAGGGAAATTTTGGAGGCTTTGGGTGTCACCGTATAAAAGGGATGCGGAGATAGTGCATGATTCACTTTCTTCCGAAGGGTCCTAGGGTTACGTCTACTGTCCACTTTTAGGTAGAGAGGAGGGATGAGCAGAGTGATTCATCTGACTGAACTACTCGCCACTCCTATCAATCACAGATAGGCCTTTCAGTGATTCTCCAATATGCTTTCGACCGCCAAATCCGCCTGTTTTCACAGCGCCCTTGAGACTGGAGAGATATCATGCCCTGGAGGTTGCTCCATCAGGGAATTACATCAATCACTGACATAGCGGCTTACATCAAAAGGACAGACATTCTTTGAAAGGAGACCTCGTCTAACATTTCTATTCTGTTTGTTCGGGAAATAATTGGCTGCTGTAATTTCGGAATCTGTGGAGAAGGTCGTGTTTGTGGAAGAAGAATTTGAGGATAGGAAGTGGTGGAACGTTGATGAAGAGGTACATTTTGCTTGGGTGGAAAAGTGGAGAGGTGTTAATACGGGGCTTTTGGCACGGACGCATGATCAGTTGAGGGATTTTACGTGTTTTCGATAGTGAATAAGACGCACTAGCTCCGGAGAACTCGAGTTTGGGCTACTATTGAATTGAATTTCCCACTTCTGGCAGGAGGGCGATATGGATAACTCCGGTTTTGGGTTCGCTGTGGAGAGTGCTTTTAATCCAAGATGCCCAGACTCTATTTTTCAGGTGTTTCGTGAATGTCTTTCTTTCTACCTCCCGCACGACAATTGCATGAAGCCTTTATGAGGGTTGCACTTCGTTCTCGTGAACTTTAGCTCAAGATTTATAAAATGAAGTTGAAAAATGTAATGTGTGATCAATGGCTAGGCCTCCCCTTAAATCAGGTTTTGTTTGTAGTACCTTGTTGAATTTTCTATAACCTTGACATATTCTAGAATGGATTGGGGTCAAACCATCGCAGATAAGGCTAATTTGAACGCGTCGTTGACGAAAGGTAACGTCATAATGCCTCGCGTTAATCGTAGTCTACCATTCCTAGAGATTGTGTGCCCAAATCCACTATCGAAATGAAGCTGATAGGTTCAGTATTGCCTGGCGGATGAGAGTTTCCTGGGTGAGTGTTGTTTTCCCTGGCTATCTTTTTTTCGGTGAAGGCAAGAACAACCTCGTCGTACCCACCCACTCGATCTATCACTATCCCACTATCGACTTGGCGCCTCCACATGGTTTGTCTCAAGACCCCTTACGTATATATTTACCATAGGTCGACCTTGTTGCCAACCCTTGGAACTGAACTCCTCGCCACTGATCTACTCAACCCTCAACCAGACAATGGATCCCAGCATCGCAATTACCCCAACACACTGTGTGCTGGGCCTAACCAAGCTCCCGGAGCATATTATTGGGAATCTCTCTGTGTGGTGACATCATATGCAACACACAGTGCATGAACAAGTCTGGGAGGAATGTATCGGCGCTCCGTGACCTTGCAGCGGAAGAGAAGGACCCACTTTTTCTGAAAGCCATCTGATCTGAGACTTTCATACACTTCTTCTGAAATCTTGGCAGGGTAGGCTATTAGGGCGCTCCTAAGGACTGATTCTCTTGCTCGGGACTCCGTCAGAACCTGGTGCAAGATATAGATTATTACCAGTCCTTTATTGGCACCTCAAATTCCTGGACCACCTGCGAGGTCTCCACAAGTTGTTTCGATCTGCACACATTCCCCTGGACTAGATAGGAGTTGCGTCTTATTCTTTAGCTAATGCAGTTACGAGGGCTGTCATGGTGTTTAATAGAACATAACTGTTACTGCCAGGCGTTACTGGTAGCAATAGAGTTTTATTATTTTAGATAAAGAGAATTAAAACAGCCTTACGTCGCATTCATGATAAAGAAACCTTCGTTCCCTGTGCCTCAACAGCCCCTACTGCTGTTACTATAGCTCCTACTACCTTCACTATAGCCCCTTGGCTATTGCCATGGCCCTCACTGCCCCTGCCATCATAGATGTAAATAAATACTCTGTAACAGAGCACTTAGACTATACAATACACTTCACTTCATCAGCTTCTTACATAGCTGCATGCTTACACCACCTCTCCATTTGCAACACCTTACAGGCAGTAACAGTTACTAACAAGTTAATAAAAGGTGTAGCTACTATTCAGTATAGTTACTGCAGTAACTAGTGTTTCTAGACGCTCTTAAGAGCTTAATTTAACACGATCTTGCTAGTATAGTCACAGAGCTTATTTAGTAAAATACTAAGTCCTCTAGCAACCTAGTTGCCCTGTAGCTGCAGAGCCTTAATTATAGAGGGCGATAGCTAGTAAAGGTAAATCTCCATGGATTATTTAGCCTTAGCTGCAACAAGCCCCACAGTCTCTAGGATTAGTACAGAACAGTAAATTAGCTTCATATTTTACCTGCTTCTAGCCTTATTAAACCCTAAAAAGGCACGCCTAGCAAACAAGCTTTAGCAGTACATTAATTTTTCCCTTGGGCATAAACTTCTTCAGCAAGCGCGGTATTAAAAAACCTAAGAGATTAATTAGCATAGGCAGTTTCTGCAGTAGCTAGAACCTTTTTAACTATACAGTAGCGGAAGACAATTCACTTTTGTTCTGACTGCCAAGAGATTGCTACAATTAATAACTGTAGCAACAGCAGCGTTTCCACCAGGAAGTAGTACGATTCGACTCAGGCTTTCTAGACAAGTTACGTCTCACTTATCATATACTTTTGTTTGCTTCACCTGACAGCAGGGGTCAATACGATTAAGTTACGGTTCGATTGAAGCTGCTTGTACTTCTCAACTTTTCACTAAAAGTTACGACGTAACTGTTAAAGCTTTTAGAGTAGCAGGGTCCCCCTTACTCTTAATATGGCACGCGAGGTTATTTAATTCACTGAAAACAACCTTATAACGTAGCCAGTTCTTCTAGAGTTGCAAAGCTTCAATTGTAGAGCCTGAGAGATGATTACGGTCACAAGTAACTGTCCTTTTCCCCCCGCTGAAGGCTCTCTCGCAGTCGCTCTCGCAGTCGCAGCTCGTGGGGGGTATACATAGGAAATCAAGTGCCATCTCAAAATAGTCTACCTCAATCGTATACTGCTCACCTTTAAGCCTCATCAATCGAATCGTAACAGTTAAAAATGTAGTTACGTTTGTTTGCCTCACGTGATCGTAGGTAGAGCAAAAGTATCAATCGTACTACTTCCTGTTGGAAACGCTGAGCAACAGTACTACATTCTATTAAACAACATGGCCTGGACTGCTATCAACTTCCGCCCATGGTACGCTAAGACCTTGCGATGTTCGGTGAAGTTTTACGAAAGAAGAATCCTGGGGCTAGTTGGAAGAACGCGCTGGCCACGAGAGGCGTTTACGCCAAGTCTACTGTCTGCGTAGTAGTATCCAAACATTTATACGAACAGGCAGGATTACTGTACCGAGTGCAGTCACCATCAAAATCACTATAAAGGTCGTAACTACGACATGCGAACGCGGTCTAAGAATAGCTCTTAAAAAAGACTGTCTTGACACATATGACAAGGTCGATATCACCGAGACCATCGAGGAAGTCAGGAAGGTTGAAAAGACGATGGAAGTCTAAGACACTATGACAAGGGGGCGTGGGATTGATCGCGCGGCCGGATTCGGGGACACTGCGCTGTGGAGATCCTACTGCCGCTTTATGCTCGCCAATGGACTGTGTACCTAAAAGTTTAATCTCTATTTTCTCTCCAAACCTATCTCCCGCTGTAGTTTTTACTCGAATTTTGCAGTTGTAAGGGTCGTTCTTCTTCTCATTCTCTATACAAGTAGGTTCATGGCCCTCGGTCCTCTCTATTACTCTACTCAAATCAACTTTCAAGCTTTCCCAGTAGGCCTAGATTTCTTGGGAGGGCGCTACAATTCTATGTGAGATGCCATTGCTACAAGCTGCAAAACTTAAGGCGCTTAGAGTTCCAACTCTGAACTTTACTCAGCCTTTGTAATTCGAGATTGGCCTCGCCTACCAGCCTTCTAGACTATGAGACTATGTCAACCAACACAAGCTATCTACTCAGCCACTAATATTGGGCAATGGGAAATACACTAAGGATTCCCCATGCAGCGCAAGTCTGGTGGAAATAAGCGCTGGGGGAAACCAATCCATGGGTTAATGCAGACATACGTTTACATATTTGGCAAAGCGTCCATGAGCTCTTTTCCTTCACATTCGTGATAACACCCAGTTTTGGTCTGTAGATGATACAACAATATTTTCAAGATTTGGATTTGTTTGACACCTCCTTGTCATATTTCCTCTGATGATGAAGGGCATCGACTTCATCGGGCTGGTTCCAAAGGCCCAAGACATCTCCGTCGCCGATGGAACTCTTATTCATCGACACGACAGAGCCTTCCTTGTTGCGTTGGCAGTCCTTGCGTACCTTCAACTATCCACTCGTCACTTCCTACAGCTGTTACAGCGTAGAATACGCCCCATGGGTCCACCTTCCTCTTAATCCTTAGCAACCTGTCGTAATTATACCCATAGAAGCTTTGTTGGAAATCTGGTTCCTCAGTATCTGCCTCGTTCATATACGCTCCTGCTCCTGGAGACGCCTCTCTCCACTTTTCGATATATTCATTGAGGCGCTTGTGGTTCGCAATCTGCTGCGCGGGGGAAGCATCTGGACCGTAGGACCCTGTGTCGAACCCTGTGGCATGCAAAATGCCTTCACGGAAAGCCGGGTTGACGGCACTGTTCGAACCAGGATAGCCTGCAATTTCTTTGGTGGGAGTAAAGTCGACAGAATGAAAAGCGTAGCCACCTTCTTCAACGAAGGAGCGGATGGCTACCATTGTGGCGAGGAAGGAGTCTGATTCAGGATCCTCAAGGCTGGAACGTGGGAACAGTCGTGAGCCATAGCGTCCGTTACCTGTACCATCGCCAGGCGGACGGGATACGTGTCTCGCTACGGATATGGAAAACTTTGGTTGGGGGTTGGTCAGGTTGATACCGATTGCGTTTAAGTCACGGATGAGAGGTGCAATAAACTCCTTCGCTTCACCGGCATTGAAGCCTGGAAGGGTGATTTGGTTGACGAAATTGAAGGTTCGACTCCTGTTTAGGCCTGGAGCGTTGATTGGAGGTATCGTGTTAATGTAGTTCCACCCGATACCTTTCGCATCACAAATGCGTGTCATGTGCGAGAAGTAGACTTTGATGCCCTCCCAGAACGTTTTGTCAGGGACAGAGACGGTGTTAGTTGCGTTGCCGAATATCGGTCCAGTCTGAAAGTTAAAAGAGGACTGTGACACTGGTATGGCCGGATACACCTTCACAACAGCAGACGTGACGATGCCAAATGTACCTAGCACCCAGTCAGCACCTCGATCCCGGATTGAAGCTGTCGGACCTTACTCCCTCCACCGCCCCGAATTGCCCAGAAAAGATCCTGGTTCGTATCAGGGTCCGCATGAACAAACCTCCCGTCGGCCGTCACTACCTCCAATGAAAGTATTTGGTCAGCTCCGAGTCCAAAGCGAGAAGTCAACAAGCCATGACCTCCTCCTTGCGCATACCCTCCATAAACGGCAATTGTTGATCCACCGGGAATGACCATGGTAATGTTGTATTTTTCCATGTACGAGATGAGATCAAATGTCTGGAGCGAGGCACCAACTCGTGCGGCTTGACCGTGATACTTCCCCATTGTAAAGGAGGGTAAGTATTCAAATTGCTTCATTTGGTGCATCCATACTTGAAGAGAGCCACCACCGGTGTTTCTGCCAAGAAAATCGTGACCCGTGTTTCTGGTGTACACGTTAGTGCATAGTTTCGAGACTAAGAGGAAACCCTACTTGATTACTAGACGAATATTCTTATTACGCGCCAAGTTAATCGCGGCTTGGACGTGCTTAATGGTGGTTGCCCTAACTACGTAGCTTGGAAAACCGTTCAAGTTGCAAGTGTAATTCGCTAGAGTAAGGTTGAGTCCTGGCGTCGGGACGGCTGGAAGAGGACATGAATTTCCAGTCTGCCACTGCCCCCCGGGAATTGTCGGATCTTCCATGCTGTAACATCTAATCAGCATAACTCTTTCGGTTCGTGTATCAAACCCACACAAAGAGGGAGCTCCCAGAGTTCTTCCTCACATATGCACATCTTGCCTCATCATAATTTGGCCCAGGATAGCAAGCCGCGGCCGGCGGGAAGCCCTTGATCAATGCACCGCCTAGAGTCAAATTGAAATCGTTCCATTTCTTTGGCGAAGGCCAATCGGCGTCTCCGGGGAAGATTTTGCACCTTTTTGTACTAACAGATGGTCTGGAGGGGCTAGGTTTGCCAAACGCAATGTCCGTGTTATTGATGACATCGGTATCCTTCAGTTGTATGTCTTCGTAAGGGAAATTATAAGCAAGAACGATGCGGAAAACAAAAACAAAGACGGAAAAGGATTGCACAAGAAACTTCATTTTAGAAAGCCGAGATGTGGGCAGTTCAATGTGGACCAGACGAAAATCAATGCTACAAAGGGGCATTATAGAAAGGAAAGACAGGCTATTTTGTAGTGTTTGCGACCGGTGGCATCACCGTCACGCCGTCCATATCTCCGGACCGGTTGGGGAAGGTAGTCGTGAAAACATCTCCTTCAACCCACAACCGGATATTGCAAACGCCCCATTCTCACCGAAGATGAAAATGCAAAATGCCATGCAATTGCTTGCGGAGTCGAAGGCGTGTTAACACGAACTTCTGTAGCTAAAGGATTTGTCAACTCCCAGTGTTGTGTTACTGGGATGAATTATCCAAATGAACTCCTGCACCAGCTGCATAAGCCCGAACGAGGTGACCACAGCAGCTAGTTGGGCACAATTTGTGATGTGAATTCGGCGTTGCCATTCGCGGGGACCTCCGATATGCAGGGACGACCAAGATGGCGGGTATGACTTGTTGCGGTAGCTAAGGCTAGGAACAAATAGCCACGAGGTGAAAAGAAGGTTAAGGTTGACGAAATGCGGGGAGGATAAAGTTGAGAGTTATTCTTAGTGATGACTCAGCTGTCACGTGTTTCGGACACTCTTCCAAAGTTCCAAGGTTCTCTTCGGCCATTATTATATTCGGTGGTATTTGTGACACTCTACTGATTCCTGACTGAAAGACCTTAAACATCTAGCTCCCTAGACATCACATTTACTCCTGTCCGTTTGTTCGCTGAATTCGGTCTTTTCGGTCAAAAAGCCTGCCCCTGTCGATCATGGAAGCCGCGCATGCTTCTGCCTACAGTTTTAACGCAGACAATGTCGCGCCACTCGGCCTTTCGCATTTCTCGCGACCTCTTCACAGTCCGACGACCGAAAACCGTTGTCTAAGTTATTGAAAGCTCTAGAGGCTATAAAGTCGCAAAGGTACTTCTACAATGGAATCTCCAAAACCAACTCAGCTTCGACGTCATCGATCCAGCTGTCCTCCCATCAAACCTCCATCTCACTCTGCAATTCGAGAAGAAACATCTTTCAATTATCATCAAAACCATGGATACCATCGCAAGTCAGGTTCGTGACCTTTACAACAAGGCAGACGAGGAGGGGCGCAGAACGCTTCAACATGAGCTCAGTGAGCTGCAAAGATCGTTGGACACTGAGTGGGATATGGTCATACGACTAGCAAGTGGCGTAAGATCCTTCTCCCCTTATGCCTTTAGCGGCCTTTGACGTCTCTCGAGACTCTGCAAATGGCACTAGCCAAAATCGGATCCCACCTACAACTATTTGAACTGCTTGCTGCGAGCGAGATTCCTCTTAGTCTCAGTCACTTCGTGGAGAAGACGAAGGCATCACCGGAGCTTCTAGGTATGCAAGATATTAATCTCTCATGTATTTCCTCCTAATTAGCTTCTGTAGGCCACCTGATGCGTACCCAGGCAGCGTTTGGTCTATTCAAAGAGACTGGAAAGGATGAGTTCACGGCGAACCGAATGACGAAAGCCCTTGCCGACCCAGATGTGGCAGGGGCGATTGCACATGCGTAAGTTGTCTCTTACGATCATGAACGCAATGCTTATTGTGGTGCAGAACCGATGTTCACAGCGCTGTTGCCCACGTCTTGCCTGACTTTCTAAAAGCAAGGAGGTACCAGAACATGACGTCAAACAAGGATACACCCTTTCAAATGGCGATGAAGACAGACCTCACCCCTTTTGAATGGATGAAAGATCGCCCAGAGCAGATGAAGAGTCTTGGACATGCGATGCGCATCCAACGTGCTGGGAATTGGACGGACAGCTACCCCGTGGAAAGAGAAGTCGGGGCGTTTTCCCCTGCACCAAATTCAGCACTGCTTGTGGATGTTGGAGGAGGGTTTGGTCAACAATCGATTGCGTTTAAAAGCAGGTTTCCAAGCCTACCTGGTCGAATTGTCGTGCAGGATATTCCAGCAACCCTTGACCAAGCGAAGACCTCGGAAGGGATCGAATTCATGGTCCAGGACTTCTTCCAGCCGCAAGCGTTGAAAGCCGCTAAGTTTTACTATCTTCGACATGTCTTACACGATTGGATGAACGATGATTGCATCAAGATCCTGAAGGCAATTGTCCCGGCTATGGGTCCTGAATCCCGGGTTATCATCGACGAGGTAGTCTTGCCAGACACAAACGTCCCATGGCAGGCAGCTTATATGGACATCACAATGATGGCTTCTCTAGGAGGCATGGAGCGCACGAAGGCCGAATGGGAGATACTGATGGATCAAGCTGGGCTGAAGATTCTGGAAATTCACAAGTATGACCCGAAGATGCAATCAATCATTGTTGCAGCCCCCCAGTAAATGCTCCCCCGATACCAAACGCTGCTGTCAATAATCAGACTCAATTATAATCTGGCTAGGCTTAAATCCCTTCTCGGTCATATACCTTAAATAGCAATTATAGTCTTCTTTCCTCAACATTCGGCGCGATCGGCGAAAATTCCGATCACTGCTCCACCTTTGTAAGGCTTCTAGTGGATGAAACGGTTCGCGATAGAGAGAAGCCAGCCTAATCCTTGGTCCTTAACCAATTTTAGCTTGGGCACATCATGGCCTCGACCAGCCATATCCATTCTCAAAATTGGACATTTAGAGATCAAAGCTAACCTGACGACAGCGGCTCCGAGGCTCCGTGAGGCGTGGTGGGGCTTGTGTTTGCCTATATTTCCAATCCAACCATCCTTTTCGCGTTTTAGTGTCCGCGCTGCGTGAAGGAATAATAACCCAGTGTTCATCTCTCGAACCATGTCTAAGCCAGCACATTGCCACGCGAGCCTTTAGTTTCCTCAATCTAGCAACGTAGGTTATTTGATTGTCAATTTATCCCGATTGCCTACCATTTTCTGACTTTCAACTCTGGTCGGTGGTGTTCTAAAAGAAGGCTGTAGAAATCTGATATCTTCCTCATCAACTTTGCTTCTACCATCACAAACAGCCGAAGCCCCAATCTCAGGAATCCTCGGAGATCCTATTGGCCTCGCCCAAGAATAACGCGTTGTTCGCAAAGAATGCAAGCAATCCGACGTGGCGACTTCATCCAAACCCATCTTCAACTACCTCCCTCGTTCGAAGGTCACAACTCTCCTCGCTCAAGCGACGACGAGTCGTCCGTGGATGCTGAGGAATAGGTGCATGTGCTTGACGAAGCTGGAATAGGGAAGTCGCCAAAAGCGTAAATTCAACCACCAACGTTAACTAGGCAATTGGATGGTCTTCCTGGTCACGTATGAGAAGGCCTTAAAAACAAATATGGTTTTACATGCCATGGGAGTTGGCATCTGGGTGGCAGGCCAAGTTTGGCCTAATGTCCGATATATCAGTGTTGCAATTGTAGATACGATTGCTCTGCACGCGGCAATCGGAACCGGGAGGCGCAGTTATCTTCACTACAAACGGAAAGGCTACCTGGATAAAATGAATAAGGAGTTCCTCGAGGTCCGCTGGGTTTACACCTTAATTATCAAATACAAACCTAAAGATATGGTGCTTGTGTAATCGGTCGATGTTCAGAACAGTTCGACGAAGCAAATCTAGGAGCGCAATGAACCGGAGCGCGGCAAATGAAAGGATATGTTGGTGGGCTCTTCTGGGACAATGGAGCATGAGGAAAATATATCCGAGACAACACTTCTGGTGTTTCTAGAGCTGGAGAGAATGAGTGAAGAGCCGAAGGAGAAGGCGATGAAACGATTTGGACACTCTGCGAGTGATTACTTTGAACGACAGGCACAGGCTAAATTTCAGTCTCAAAATCTAGATTTTGAGTTTCGGAATGCTCCACGCAAGGAGCTTGCAAGCAAGTATTCAGATCCGAATCATCCTGCTAGTAGTCTCGTGTTTATTACAAGTGACGGGAAGCTCAATCCTGTTGGGGCCACTAGGTAAGATGAGACAAAGGAGAGCGCGTTTGGGTATTAGCAGTTCTTTGCCTGCGGGAATAGATAGAAGACAGCGGAGAGAGAACTACAGTCCTTTAAGATACATGTTGACGCGGGATGCATTGTATTTGATGGTTGTCAATCAACCTACACAGGAAGAGATTGAAAGTTGTGACAGAGCATGAGCGGGCTGGCTGAGTTGATCGCAATTGATGGCTCTCTTGTTGATCACATTGTCTTGTTCATAATGCCAGCAAGGATCCAACATAGTACCTCTCTTTCTCTATCGCAACCTAAACTATCCTGCTTTCACTCTCCTTCATCCTCTATTCGAGTTGAAGTACAGTACCAGGGACTTCAATATCAACTCTAGAATTTCCGGACCTCCTTTTCCATAAGAGCAAGAATAGGTTTAGCGACAGTACTCGCTATCGGCGCTGCTAGGGTTATCAAACTGACCACGAGCCGGAAGTTCCGCACGATCTAAGGAGCGGGAGCGGGTGTGATCTTTGTTGAGGTTTGGGCGATAAGATTGATAGCCATTGCCAAAGTATCGCGTATTGCCGTGATCGAAATAGCGAGTGCTCGGACGTTCTTTCAGATATCTAGAGGGACGAGTCTGACCCCCAGCGCCATACAAGAGATGGGAGTTGGAGACGGGATGGCCGTCACCAGATTTACCTTGATCCTTCTCGTTCTGGGTTGAGGTGGCTCGTTCAACTTCATGCTCAGCTTGACCGTAGTCACCTTCTTTACTGCAGCCCTGTCCTTCGGTTGGGTGAGAAGCCGCTCCTTTGACGTTGAATTCTGGTCCACGGTTCTCGCGCATGCGGTTCACATGGTGCTGGAAGATACTTTCTTGCCCATCACGCCTAGAAGCACATTAGCTCAAGCGTTTTCTTAGAAACAATCGGAAGTACTCAACTGTGACCATTGCTTCCACGAGAGCCACCTAGCTGGTGCTTTGATTTATTCTTGGAGACTTTGTTAGGCTTGCCGGTCTGGTGGCGCCGGCCAAGAGGAACGCTATTCGTAGGGCCGCGCCGATTGCGATGGTGTTTAGCGTGAGACATCTTAAGGTAATGGTTCTATGCAGTTTAGTGTAGTGGTGAACTTGTTGGAGTCTATACTGTCCCCCCAACCCTTGACGCGAGACATATAAGGTTCCGTGGAGGGGGCTGGTCGGTAAGCGAGAAGGGTGAAAGTGCCTAGGTGGTGAAAGTGAATCACGTGATTCCATCACCTTCACCTGCACTGCCGGTCTCAGTCTTACTACCCATGTTGGACCATTTGGTGAATGGCATCAACCCCAAATCAGTAAGCGCTGAAAATACCGGAAAATATATATCTATACACTACAGGAGCAGGGCGTTTGCTCAAAGAGAGCTTGTGGGTCGTGGCTCAGGGTAATGGTCTTAGGAAGTGCGAGGCTATGGGATGGTTTCATTATATCTTGCCACAGCAGGTACAAATTAGAATTTAGGAGTGATTATGCCATGTCAATTATTTAATCAGATCAAAATTTCGACCCGTAAAGTTGTAAACAGCCACTTAGGCTCAGATCCTATAGTCTTAGTCTTCCTCCAAGGGTGCTGGATAAACGTAACACGCGTCTTACAGCTCTTTCCCTTTCAAATATCCCACCTGGAGGTCCCTGAATGCGGTAACAAGTCCTCAAGACTGGCATTTACACAATTATCGAAATAACATCTCCTAGTATCCCGAACTATTCCCACGCATGTCAACAAACGCCAACATGAATAAAGTGCACCTAAAATTATACAAAGAATGCCCCCAAAAATCGACAGATTAAACTATCAAGACAATGAACAGTTGAATCCAGCGACGTTCAATAAGATGAAATTCGTGAGACAATAAGACGACTAGTATCCTAGTAAAAACCTAAAAAATCGCAACTGCCATGTGTCTTGCGATCGTGACCATCATGAACTGTGTTTCAATACAAAGGAAACAACATTTGAGTCGTTATTAAAGATTGAAATGCTAAAACATAACAAAGATCGGGTAGAAATGGAGGGGAAGAGGCAGAGTAGTCTTGGTGCTAATGATGGCGCATGAATATCTGAGCTAGAAGCAACGTACTGTATACGGTGCTACCCCGAAAAGCTTACTTCGGGAAGAGATTTTTGCTTCCTCCTTGGAGCGTAACCGCCCTTGATGACGAAGTCATCCCCGTTCTCCTCACTTGTTTGCCCTTCATTTCTTTCGCTAGCGTTCTCTAGGTTGGGAAGCGTGCGCTTACGAGATTGTGGAAGGGGAGTGACGTCTTGGACTTGGAGCCTTGAACTTCTCCGTAGTCCTGCTCCAGCTACCGAGTCTGCGTTATTGGCAATCACCTCATTTGAGGGAGCTGCCATACCGAGTCTCGCTTTTCTTCGATTCCGCAATTAGCTTCTCGCAGCTCAACCACGCTAGCAAGTAGGTGGCCGACCCGCTCTGGCCATAGGCTACAAGCTTAACTGTGAGAATGAAATACCTTTTGTACTGTCGCAATTCACGCGTACGGGGTTATTGGGTGCCAAGACTCATTGTGTGTCCGCCCGATGTCTCTTTCTGCACGCAGGGCATGTTCCCACTACCCAGGGTAGGTGAGACTACGGACAGTCGCAAACTTTTCATATAAAATAAACTAGTTAGCAAAACTAAACTTACCGTATAATGTGACGAGCTGCTGAATATGTTTGAAACTTTTTGAACTCTTACCACGTGCATTATTGATAATAAATTCCTAGCTCTATAATGAGATTCTATGACCTACGTAAACCACTTTTACAAATTCAAAAAAGTGATAAAAGAATAGTAAGGTTAGTGTAGCGAAGAACTCAGGTTCCGGCATCAACGCCAGTCTGCGGAAATTAAGCCATAGGACGACCATGCCGGTGTAATTTTTGGTGAGTAAGTGTGTTAAATATGGCGTAGTAGCTATAGGGTATATTGAACATAACATGATAAAAATATGATGCGTGCGCAGGTCCTAAGATACCTAAAAGTCTTAGATAAATAATTGCAAAAGAGATGTTGATGATGGAAATCAAGAATCCTCAATGGTGCAAGAACAGAGGTTCCGCCTTCGTCTCGGAAAAACTAAACACCACGGCCTCGGTGTTTGGACTGTTTGATCTGCGTTCAAGGTCTCAACACGGAGGCAAAACGCAACCAAGCACACGACCCTTTTCCCTCTTGCACACGTGCATTTCTCTTGCATTCCTCTCCAAATATTTGAAGTTCGTAGAGTGTCACTAAAACACCTTGGCCCTCCCTTAAAGTCCTTCACACGCGGACCATCCACGAGCGGTGAAGACCTCCGCACTCGCATACCCCACAGACACGAGCGGAATACGAAGGGCAGCATGGGCGGCTTCACATCGAAACTTTCGTCGCTTATATGGGGAAAGAAGGAGATTCGAATATTGATTCTGGGGCTGGTAAGACCGCAATATGTACCCATGGGGGTTCATTCAAGCTGATGACAAATGTGAATAGGACAACGCCGGCAAGACGACGCTGCTTTACAGACTCAAGGTATGACTGGCAGAAAAAAATGCAGCATATGGTGTTACTGACATGGAGATCGACAGATCGGCGAAGTCGTGACTACAATACCGACAATAGGCTTCAATGTGGAATCGGTGACTTACAAGAACCTAAACTTCAACGTCTGGGTAAGGTCTCCCTTCTCCACTCATGCCCACGCTTAGCATTTACACCTTCAAGGACCTAGGGGGTCAAACCTCCATCCGTCCGTACTGGCGCTGTTACTACGCAAACACCGCTGCCGTCATCTTTGTCATCGACTCCACTGATATCGACCGCCTTAACACTGCCTCCGAAGAACTCTCTGCAATGCTAAACGAAGAAGAACTCCGCGACGCCGCGCTGCTCGTCTTCGCAAACAAGCAAGATCAACCCGGAGCAAAGGGTGCAGGGGAGATATCAGAGGCATTGAGGTTAGGCGAGCTGAAGGATCGGAATTGGAGTATTGTGGCTTGCAGTGCGATAGATGGAAGAGGAGTAGACGAGGGTATGGATTGGTTGGTCGTAGGTGTACTTTTACCTCACATCCGGCAAGCCAGAGAAGCTGACTAGAAGATAGCAAACGGTGAATCAAGATAACTAGACCACGACCCACGGCATCGGGTGAATAACACGGTTTTCAGAATACCAGGAAGGCATACGAAATGCACGTCTGCGTAAATTTCGGAACTCAGGGCGTATAGTTGTGGCGGAAGGTAGAAGGGGCATGTTCGTTCAATACCAGCATGGCGGGGTTCACGGCGTTTCAATGCGTACAAAGCAGGCTGGAATGTCTGCTCGGGTTCGTAGCTCGATCATAGGAACTGAAAGTTTATATACAACACTGTACACTGCATTTCGTCCAACCTCTTTCTATCTAAAAGCCGTTTCTCGTCATAACGTTAATATTTCTATAGCTATTACATCCCCATCAAAACCTCCCTACTAACCAGCTTCTTCCCGGTATCAGTTTCTACTAGCTGAACTTGCATGTCCCTGCCGAGCTCTCTCATATCCGCATACCCTCTCACATTTCCAACTGCCTTGGCATCGTTCTCCGACAGCCCATGGAAGATGACGGCTAGCTGTGAAGATTTCCAACCTCCCTCTCCCCGTGTAAATATAACTGTAGCGAGGAAGAAAACTGTACTGATACCAACTAAGACAAACGGGAAAATCAAGTATTCCCATCTGATTTGATAAAACACATCTTCCGGCCAAATTGTCGTCCCATTCGATATCCCATAAAATGAAGTGGTGTTTGTCGTCCATAACGGTTTTTGCCTTAGAAGCGTCGTCATCGCGCTACTGAGTCTCTTAGCCGTAGTCCGGATGGTATTCGCAACCTCGGTTTGATTCGAGTCCGTAAGATTTGCCATTATCGCCTGCATAAAAATGCTGGTAAAATCCCAATACAGGCGCTTGTCAGTTGATTGTGTATCATTTAAGCCCCAACCGGTAAGTGAAAAATCTGAAAGATCGAACCACGATTGCAGAGATCTGTGCGCGAAGTTGTAGACGATGTTCGTGCAATCTGGATACTCCGCATCGGTCTTAGAGATTGATATGTTGTTGCGCCAACAAGAATCTGGGATAAGGTAGATGTCTTCTTTGTGGGTGGATTCCGTCGTCTCGTTAGTCCAGGTGGAGTTAATTTCCTCACGAAAGCTGCTATTCATGACCTCAGAGTGGTACGTGTTGATGGTCCAGTAGAAGGCGCAATCCATACCCAGTGGCTCTGGGTTAATAGTGCTCGGGTTTGCGAGCACAAGCCACCTCGAAATGAGAGGTCCAAGGCCATGAAAGTCTCCAGAGTCAGGTAGGTCCCGCGTTGTGTTTGATTGGATAATTCCGCTTGTTGTATCGAGATAGAAGTATGGGTCTGTAAGACCTGGGTGCTGTACTATCGAGCCGTTTTTGGTAATGTCAGAGGAAATGCACTGATAATCTATGGCAAGAGAGTCGTAAGTGCCGAAGTCGCATTGGCCAGATGCGCACTCGAAAAGGCCTTGCTCTAGATTAGGCATGCCGACCGTCGTTATGGCGTAGTAAATGGCTGAAAGCATGTCCGAAGGCGGAAGGTCCTTTTTCCTCTGGCTGAAGCGACTCGAGACGTTGAAGGTGTTTGTTCGCGCGACGTAGCATCCATAGGTATTAGATGGAACGGAGATGACCTGAACTGCATTTTGGGATAGAGCATCCAGAGATAGAGTGCAAATAGTGATGAAGGCACCAACAGAAGCAAGACGCCTCGGGAGCAAGTTAGATGAAGTGACGAATGCTGGGTAAGGAACACTGTCGTTACATACCAGAATTTAAGCCTCCACAAGAGTCGCAACGAACCGAGGACACCTCTACTAGCTTCGTCAAAGTGTTCCATCCCGTCAAGCTTACGTGACGTTCTGAACCAATGCCATTTCAGTTGGCCTAGAGCAGATGCAACTGGGATCATCATAGAGGCCTTTGTAATTGTAACAGCAAATGCAAGACCTGATGTAGGAGACCATCCATAGTCCCAGTACCATATAAGCTGGCCATCCAATGTCTTCAACTGCCAATATATAACCCCAGCAACACCAAGTGATATGAGACAGGCGAACATTTCCCATAGCCAGAACTTGGACGCAAAGTTCCGAAGTTTCCATTTCCATCGTCTTCGAGAGTCATGAGTCCGAGGACTGAAAAATGGAGACTCTAGCGCGGACGAATAACGCGAGGAGAGAGGGTTGAGCTCGACAGTCGCCGAATGTTGGTTGGGAGGGTATTGCCCTCTCGGTTGTTTCATAGCTACAATATCAATGACGAAGACAAGAAAGAACGAAGGGAACTATTCAAAGTCGCTAGTTAAATCGGAAATAAAGAAGTGTTCGGTGGCCCAGAGTGTGGATGAAGTGTCAAGTGACATTCGCAGGCAGCCTTGTTAGCGAGGTGACAGGCCTTTTTTAAGTATCAACATGCGGGTCTGCACTGGAGAAAGCCACAAAGTGCTATTTTGGTCAAAATCGAGAGCACATGCCGTCTGTTTCGAGCCAGGCAGAAGGCCAAGGAATTTCAACAAGGGAAGGGAAAGCGAGGAACGGTCAACGAGATTGTGACAAGACCCGTGTGGCTTTCGTCTCTGTCCAATGATCTCCAGTAGGATGTTCAGTTGTGGTGGCTCATATTGCCAAGGAGTTGGTGGGCCACACTGCCGAGCTCAGCTCGCCGGCTGAGAAAAGCTTTTGAAAAAAAAAAAACCCCCCAATCTGATGTTCTGCTAAGAAGCTCATCGGGCAGCGTTCAGAGACAACACCGTTTGCAGCAAGATTCCGTAAGCAATCATAAGGTCGCCATTTAACGTATGGAGAGATAGAACGGCCACACAACGAAGGTGTTGGCGAGATGAAGATAGAGAGAGGCTGAGGGATGAGATGGAGAGAGGAAGAAGTGAGACACGAAGGTCGTACGACGCGCCAAGCTACCATGGTTCCCTTTCAGCAAAACACAAGTAAAGAGAGATGCTGCAAGGAATCGACACTCACAAAAGCTATGAAATCGATTTTTGCCTTTTGCAATGTTTTTATAGTTGTTGAGTATATCGATTAGCTATCATGAAATCATGGAAACATAGGAGCGTATCTATACGGCCTAATATAAACATTAATCCATAGAACTGCAGACCCCAGGTATCGCTTAAAATGCTTCTCACAACTCCAGTCCAAATACGCCCCAAAACGTAACACTCCAAGAAACACTTAATAATGCTCCCAAGTCCCGATTTGGTTCCCCAGCACTCTTGTCTTCGTCCAATCCACACCGTACTTATACGGTGCCAATATAGGCTCTTCATCAATCCCACAATGGTCATCACCGTCTCGGCCACTGAACCAACCCAACGCATAGGTCTTCCTCTGCTTCTCTAAATATTCGGTCATCTGCGTACTGTTGAACTTCTCTGTGTCAACAAAATTCACTAACATCTTGGACTGGTGGATGAAGGCGAGTACGGAAGCCATGGTCCCAATTTGCCGCGGCATGAATTTGTGCGAGCGGCGTAAGTATGCGAGACATGCGATAGAAACGAGGACGAAGAGTATGCAAATGACGAGGGCGAAAGAGATCCAGAAGGAGCGGAAAGTTTCGTCGGTGTTGTACCGGTCTTTGGCTTCGTCTTCAGCGTGTTCACGGCGGCCTTGACCCGGAATGAACTTCTTGCCATCAACTGAGAATGATGAGACGCATACAGTCAGAATCTCAGTCAAAATGGAACCAATGCCGACGAGAGCGACCAAATAATGCCTGTTAAGCAAGGCCTTAACGGGTAGGAAAATGGGATTTGTGCCAGTGTAATCGAGCGTAAGCGTTCTCGGGGGAGCATTCCGGTTCGCTAGGATATAAAAGGGCTCCAGCATACGGATGTCACAATTCATCGTGCCCCACAGGAGCTTGATGATGGTTGCAAGGGCGGTGAGGAGGATAGGAACTTTCTCTGTGAGCAGATTGGCCCCATCCACAAACATGAAGATAGGGATAGATATGGTAAAAAGGATTAGGAAAGAGATATAGGGTACCCCGGCACGAAGACGAAGCATAAGTGGTCTAGGATCGGAGCCGTGTTCTCTTACTCGTTCGGTGCTGTTTCGGATATATTCTCCCTGCCACAAGGAGCTCTTGTGGAGAATATAACGTCGGTGGCGCAATTGCTTGTGAATTTTGTCCAGAGGAGCGGTATCCAAGCCATGAAAGTCCGTCAGAATATGACTTCTGGTAGCCAGGGCTGCGACACCGGCGATTCCTTTCGGGTCGGAGAGAAGACCGCTCTTACGGCGCATTTCGTAAAGAAGAATGGCACCGCAAATGGCGACAAAAAGCAGACATCCTGTGACAGCTCTTGACCAAGGTGGGTCGATGCGGATAGATTTTAGCTCGTTGTCTTTGCGGTCCTTCTTTGGTGGCCACATGTTTACGGACGCTGACTGTAGGACAGGAACCAGACTGCTAGCAACGAGTGTGCCAAGCGATGAATATATGACGGCGTACTGCTTATGTCGCAATGCCCGCAGCGGGACCAACCACGACATGAAGGTAAGGTAATCCATGTTAAGCGACTCCGCTGCAGTTGAGCCAGTTTTCTTCGAAAGCTGGTAAAAAGGCTCCAGTCGCTTGACCTCGAAATCTGATATCTGCCAGAGAATACCATAGATGATGAAAACAAGTACGGGGGCATATTTCCAGGTGAAGTATGAGTTAATTGACAGATCTCCAGGCTTAGTGAATTGGATTAAGCCCCCTTTCGGGTCTTCCCTAACTCTCTTCATCGACAGCTGGCAGAGGAACTCCTGGATCGCGGCTAACATAAGGGCGATAATAATGAGCATGGAGATCCAAGGCCAACCCATAGAAAACGGTCGCCATGAAGGCATATCAGGGTCTGTTTTGGTTTAGCTTGAGATCATAGGGGCTGACGCTGGGTAAGCCTACCCTCTGGGAAGTAATAGCTAGTCTTCGATCCATCGGAATTCTCATGACCGGTAGTAAGCACGCTCCGTGTCTCGAAGTTGTCGTCACCGAAAGCATCGCTTATATCCAGGGGAATATCTGCCTTGGGATTAACAAGATAAAGTACACTGTACATTTGGGGTTAGTTCTCACCAGCAATGGCAACAATACCACCGACTTTCTCGGCCTCTTTCTGCGCATCCTGGGCAACAACTTCTACATTTGAAAGGGCTCGTTTATGTCCAGTGACCTTCGGTTCAAGCTGAACTTGATGTGTGAACGGGACTTCTACGATTGATGACATACCAGCTCCTAGCTGAGCCTCCAGTCTTTCATACTCGGCAGCATACCCGGCCAGGTTCGCGTCGTGCTCTTGCTCTATCGAGTCTGCCGCGCTGATCGTTGTCGTGTTCCCAAAATTACGCATGGGAACCCCATCGAACCCGCTGAGATCGTATCCGACAGGCTCATCAACCTCTTCTACATTCTTCAGCTTCCCCTTTCGCAGAGTTCCAGTCTCCTCGTCGTCCAACCTGTTATATGTTCCCCTTGATTTTCCACTCTTGAGGGACGCAAGACGACTCAATAGGCCAGTCGTTCTGCTGCGCTGTGTTGCTGGGGGAGAATTTGGCGTGCTGAAACGGTCGGCTGTAGGGTCATAGGCGGTGTTCTCGGCAAAGGAAGGGGGTGCTGGGGCGTTCGGTTTTCGGTACGCAGGCTCGGCCGCGGGCAGGAGGGGCGAAGGGTATGAAGTTCGTCGTGAGGAAGCCAGATCGGGGCTGGGAGAGGCAGCAGATGCAGGGCGGGATGGGAAGAGTTGCGACAGTCTATCCGACCCGGAGGTCCCATGGCGCATGAGAGGTGGGCGATTTGATATGGGCGAGACTACACGATCGACAACCGGAGAACCGACTCGTAGTACAGAGGGAACCTGTTCGACGGACGGCCTTCTTGCCGCTGCTGGGGTGCCAACCCGGAGAGGAGTGGGCACTTGTTCCATACCTGCTCTCGGGCCTCTGGATCTGTTCTCTGTATGTCTTCAATCTGAACTAGGGTGATATGGTTCTTGGGCGTGGATAATGGTGTTGAGAGTAGCTCTCCCAATGCTGAATTTGTATCGAAGGAGGCAGATATTGTTGTGCGAAAACGGTTTTAAGTATGCGAGCGGCTGAGAAGTATGCCTTGAAGCCTGCAGCTAGTTGAGCCTCGCGCAATTCTCCTGAGTCGCACGCGGTCAAACAGAGCGAGTGGGGCGCCTCGTCAGGAAATCGTATGCTCGACCGTGGCCGACATACTCAACAAACGTCGATTTAGAGTTATGAGAACCCCCCAAGTCAGAGGATCTCGAGGGGATAGATGCGCGACAGGCAAGATGTGGTTCAGCCCTCTTGATCGGCAGTGTCGGGCCGAGCTGACAAACTAAATTAATCTTCCCGCGAACCAGGTCGACGGCGTCAGGGGAAAATGGGGCAGCCGGAGTCCCTGGGGAGGAGAAGATGTTTGCGATGAGGATAAAGAAGAGAAACTGGAGCTCGCGACAACAGTGATCCACTCATCGATACGAGACTGCCATGGCTTTCTTGCTTCCGCAAGCTTTTCGTCCAAGCTAAAAATACGACACAGCCTCGAATGGCGCCGGCACATGTTGCTTGTTCTGGCGCCGCAGGGGGGGAATGGAGGCGAGGGTTGGGGGCCGAAGGACAGACTTTTGGCTGCAGGAACGGTGCGACGTGAACACCAATACCCCAGATATTCGCAAGTTTGAAGGCTGCTAGATGGATTATAATGTCATGAAAGCGAAGAAGAGATGTAGAATGTTGGAGGTTCGACGAAGCTTTCGCCAATCTCAAGATGACGAGATGATATGCGCAAGGGCAAGCAGAATTAATCACCCACGTGATCGCCACCCCCTTCCCCTGCACATCGAACTACCAGGCCAGGGGCAAGCAAGGACGAACATGCGCTGATTGGAGGGCAAGCCTTGCAAAGGATTCGGCTTTGATGCGAGCGTCTGCATTTCTAAAAAGCAAAAAGGGAAAGGAGGTCATCTAGACTAATCAAGCAAAAGTGCAACCACAGGCAGGCTCTCAAGAGCCACACCTTGGAACTAGGTGAACCTCAAGTAGAAAGCTATAAAGGTACTCGTCGAGGGAGTCGTAGAACTCTAGCTTCTCTAAAGGAGAATGGACCACTGCCTCCTACATGTAGGCATTACTGACTGTAGAACGTCTTCGATCTGAGGAATCATATTGATCGTGCTTTAAGTTCAAGAAACAAGTCCAAGGTCCCAACTTCATTTATCCATATCAAGATTATCTTGAGAGGTGCTTGCACAGCCACTCTGTCCCACAGCCATGTTCACACATGGCCCGTGCGTCGAGACTGAGAAGGGCGCAACCCCTTCCAAGCCCTTTGACTCAATGCGTTCAATATTACTAAAACTATTTTATTATTTATATGCCTGCCAATTGGGCGTCTTTTCTACTGCCAGCATTTTGAAAACCTGCAAAAGTACTGCAAACTACCAACGAGATGGCATCCATATCCGCAAACAAGACGCCATACCGGCAAATCCGCGCACTCTTCGATAATGATACCATCACAGTCTACCAAGCGTATTCTTCCACAATCGCAACCGCAGCCGTCGAAGCCCAAAAGCTCAATACCTCTCCTTCCTTTAGCACAGCCCGTATGACCTGGATTAAGCCAAGCTGGGCCTGGGTTTTGTACCGCTCCGGCTACTCTTACAAAGACTCTCGCCAATCCCATATCTTAGCTCTAAAGCTTAAACGTGAGGTGTTTATCGGTCTCTTGCGCCGCGCCGTGCTTTCTCATGGGAAAGGAAAAGAGGAGGATAGTGGGCGAAAGGCGAAGAGCGAAGGTAGAGAGAAACCAGCCAACGTGAGGGTGCAGTGGGATCCGGAAAGAACTATCAGGTTGGAGAAACTAGAGTATCGTAGTATTCAGATTGGGATTCCGGGCGCATTGGTAAAGGAGTTCATGGATGGGATTGTCGGGATTGAGGATGTTACTGAGAGAGCGAGGGAGTTGAAGAGGGTGCTGGATGAAGAAGGGGAAGATGGTATGATAGGAATCGATGAGTTAATAGCAAGGAGGCTGGTGTTGAATGAAAGGGAGTTTGATGTGGACGAGGAGTTGAGGGAAATATTAGCAATGGATGCAGGCAGGGATTTCTAGTTGATACCAGTAAAGTTTTTTGCATCCAAGGGCTAAAATGGGTGAAGAGCTTTGTATGAACGGACGAAATAGGGTATCTAAGAAGATGCTCTCTTGCATGCACCATCCCGACTATGCAGTCGAAGCCATTTAGATGATTAGAGTACCAAAATCCGCAGCAGATGGGTTAGAAAATGAAGAGAAATGGCTAAAATATACTGTCCATAGTATGGCCAGACTCAAGCACCGAAAACTTAAATATAGATGCTATTGAACTTTTCCTACCCCTGAATCCCCGCGTCAGTCTCACTCCATATCAAAAAGCATATCTAATCCGCATTCGACCTCAACCACGCGTGTGAGATCTCCAGGGAACCTAGGTGCGGCACGGAAAATGTCGAGAACGCTCTGGAAGAGGGCCTCGGATCCCCGCGACCCTCGATCAACCCGTATTCTAGGGATAGGTGACATGTCTTCTGGGAATTGAAACATTATCCAGCTGCAATCTGACTCAGTCTGTTGGCAGATTCGAGTGAAGCATTCGTCGGAGGTTTCATTCCCGGTCAGAACGATGGCAGGGAGGGAAACATAGCCGCCAGAGGTAGGAGAAGTCTTATACAGTCGCAGTTGAGTGGGGTAGTGCATGTGAACTTTAGAGTTAATCCCCTTTTTTAAAGACTTTGTACGAGTCCGATTTCCGACAACAGAGTCATCCGTGTCGGTGTCAGGTGGCGAGCTGAGGTCGAGATCATCGCTTGACGAGGGCAGGCGATGGAGTACTGCGAAAGCCGACTGTGCAACTCTACCAATGCTACCTTTTCGATCTAAACCACGTTTCGGTGTGACGGGAGCGGATTTAGTAATCCTCCAGGCACGTTTCTCGCCCTTTTTGTTGATGAGAGCGTCTACATCCCGGTTGGGGGAGTTGTCCTTCTTGCAAAGAATGATGCTTCGCAGATGCTGTTTGAGCCTAAGAGGTGTTAATGTCAATAGTATCTCGTGCATCATCAGACCCACCGCGCTTACACTTTTTTATCTCGCGGATATACAAGCTCCTTTGGGTATAAACTGCCTGGATGTGGAGTTCGCAAGTGTGATCTGTTTGCGGAAGCTGATTTAGGCCAGATTCGGGGACCATACTCTTCAAGTACGTCATCCAGCTCTTCATCAAACAGGTCAGGATCATCGCGGTCGAGTGTAGTTCCCTCGTCACGCAGTAGCAGTCCCCAAAGTGCAAGAAGTTCGATCTTGTAGAGCCTCCGCACATATTCATTATTAAACTTAGGACGTTTTACAATGACAGTGGGGTCTTCAACTTCTTTGCCGAATGTTCGAAGGCCGAGGGCTTCGATGTAGTCGATAACTCCGGCGTAAGGCATCTTCGCGATTGGCTATGGTAAGGTTGGTCTGGCGATAACCCTTGATAGACCATTACTATTCCGCCAAGGTCAGCAGCAATGCTTTCGGGTTTTGTT
The DNA here is from genome assembly GCF_010093535.1 of Lindgomyces ingoldianus. NCBI lineage: Eukaryota > Fungi > Ascomycota > Dothideomycetes > Pleosporales > Lindgomycetaceae > Lindgomyces > Lindgomyces ingoldianus. The sequence goes on along the minus strand of NW_022985170.1, from coordinate 436,884 downwards.
GTCTCCAGTCGATGACGGCGGGTGGTAAGGAAATACCAGGCTTCGCCTCGGTAGTCGTGAGGCGGTCGCGCTCCTTGCGCTACTCCGGAGTAGGCTTAGCCGGGAATGAAACCGTGCGTCGTTTGCTAATCACCTATGTATACGGCGAGGTAGAAGCATGCACATTCATCGGTTTAGTAGGAGAATCGTGAGATGCGCCCCCGGGCGAATAGAGGTCTTACCGCCATTGACTCCTACTCATGATATTACTGGAGAGTAGCACAATATTAGCCAGCACAAATTCCTCACCTCCTATCGACCACAAACCTACTTCCACTCTCCCGCACTTCCCTCCCCCCATCAAAGACTTCCTATCATCTTCCATTTATATACCCATCGACTATTTTTGGTCTAAACACCGTCGCTCTCGGTGCTCGTCCACGCTGCACACACGCACCTTGCCTGAAGGTACATCATCCAGAGTACTAGAGCCATTGCAGCGGCGTTGTGGCGCGACTCATCTTCATCTTCCGTTTCAACCAAGGTATCTCTCTACTGAGCGCATTTCCTTCTTGCTGCAATCAACCCCTTAGAAGTTTGCCCTCCAGTCACAGTAGGCCTATCTGTGAGTGCCTTTACCCTTCCCTTGCTTCTGGTCCTTGGGAGTTGTTCGGCCGCCCATGCCACGTTCCTCGAGTGCGACACAGTTCCACCTCTAACCACGCGCAGCTCACGAGAGGATGAATGTGCTAATAGCACCACAGACACTGCATCCTACACCGGTAGTTCAACTCTCATCAAGATCATCATGGTCCCTGCAACACCTGCGCCATTCGCGTGTTTTGGGAAGAGTAAAGATCCCCAAAAGCACTATCGTGCCGCCGAAGAACTCCAACGCGCAGGCGTATGGATCGGCTATCTCGCCAACGAAAGTCACGGGAAACCTTACCAAGACATGCCATCATTCTCCGAATTGAGGATGAACTGCAAGCACATTAGTCCACCGTACCCGCAGCCAATTGCCGGTATTGCCCAAGAGGAACGCCATGCCATCTGTCGAGGCTGTTATGGGGATAGATCGTGCCTTATCACCTTGAGAGAAATCAGCTTCACGAGCCGCCATGTATGTGCAAGCCTGTGCAGATCGTTGACTTCAGACCTAACATCTGATAGAAGCATGTGATCATGCCAATTACCAATAAGAATAGAGAGGAGTTGTTCTGCATTCTTCTTCAGCTACCAAATGACCGGTCTCTCTATGGACTTCAGGCGTATCGTCCGTATGAGATTGGTGATGGCACACAGAGCAAGACCTTTTCAAACAACTTTGTATTGTTAGCTCTTCGCAATGCGAGCCAGGTAACTGGAACCTTGGAGACAATTCGAGCGGCCCTCAGTCCTGTCCAAGCAAACGATGTTTCACCGAAGAAAAGGATGAAGGATACACCGAGACGACTCAATGCTGGTTCCAAGGCAAATTCTGTCGAGAAACCAGGAACACATGTACTGTGGAACTCAACAGACACGGGAAATTTAATATCTCCTGCGCGGGTACAAACAAGACAAATGAGGCGCGATACGGGCCCGTCAGATCTGGATGAAGCTAGGCTTGCCGAGCTCACTGTTTCCAGTTCACCAAAAGCTGTTAGCAAACGTGCTATGCAACCCCCATTGAATAAAACCACTCTAAAAGCACCAGCACCTTCCACCAAGCGAAAGGCGCCTTCTGTGGCCAACGAGACCGAGCCAGTTGCAAAGAGGCAGCAGTCAGCAAAAGCTTCTGCTCCCCGCCGCCAGCAACCAACCCCAGCTTCCCGAGACATGTCTGAGGATACCATTGCAAATGATGGTCTTTCAAGCCATGACAGCTCTTTCCCCGACCATCGCGGGCGGTCTGTCTCGTCCAGCGTTCCCAGAGTTCCTCCCGTTCCAAACAAAATCCCAATCATACCACCTGATCTCACAGAAGATCAGTCAGAGCGAGTTCGCATCATTTGTGTTATTATTGCTGATGATATTGAGTTCGAATTTGTGCACACTCTGGGCGAGTGCAAGACCTTCTCTGAGTTGCTCAGACTCTTCCGTGAAGATGCCGAACAAGACCCTGAAGCCACTTCCATTCTCAATGAAACCAAGCTTTGGCGCATGTCTTACCAACTTCTAGGTGGCGTGAAGAAGGCCTTCACCATGCGTCCAGGCAATGAGATTGCCTTTGAGCGCCTCCGGGAGTCACTTGCGCAGTCTCCCGTCTGGAGCGAGGATAGCCAAACTAGGGTCGACGTTGAGCTCCGGGCTCTCATCTAAGCCTAATTCAACGGCACGTGCTACTGAAAGAACTACCACTTGCATGATTCAGTAGCGTTATTCAGGATTATACAGTTCGTTTATTGCACGGGCAAACAGTGTGTACAGTGTGGGGGTGCATATATCAGATTGCAGAACGCCATCTTAATTCTTTCCTCTGTTTTTGGGATTATTTCATGTATCCACTCTCTTGATTCTAGAGGAAGTGTGAAGCTTTTGGGGGCACCAGAGGCATGAGGAACTGAGCTGATTGCTGAAGGAGTATACCTAGGAGCCTATATATGCAGAGGAGTGGGCTAGGCCGTAACTATAGTAGGCGGTAGTGGTTTCATAGTGGTGGGGCTCAGAAAGCTCCGTAACTGCAAACAGGAAGGCTTCACGACACCCAAACTTCCGGCGTCTTGTTTGGGGCGCGAGGGTACATGTCGCGTTTTTCAAGAGATACGGCAGATGAGCATCTAGAAATCTTATTGGCCAGGGCTCGGATTTCTGCGTTGCTTAGAACCATTCAGTAAGTTAGAAACGCAGCCATCCGCTGCATAATCCTGGCGCCTCTTGATATTTGTGCTGTGATGGAACTAGTGGCACGCTGTGTCTAACTGGGAGGCTATTAAACAATCATACGCAGTCTTCTTTCTTGCCACGGTGTCACCACAGCACTTCTACCCACGACACAAAACATCTCGTCCCCATCATCACCGACGTCACTCTCTAACAAAGACACGCAGTAGCGTAGCGAAGTGGTCCCGTATGTTGAAACAGAGATCCATTGGATATTCACCAGAAGGTGTGGCCTTCACATCAAGTAAGTATTTCTGTTCGCTGGCCTTATAAATATGGCTGTGGGTCTTAGTCAGAAAATATATTGTTTTCCGGGCATTGAAATCTAATTTTTAGTATGCTGTAGATTTCTTCAATGTTCTCTCGTTTAATCATCCCAGCGACCTCGGAATGGAGCGGTCTTCCAGGCAAGCTGTTTAAGGAGATGTTTACGATCAACGCGACCGGACATTATTAGTCCAATTGAATCGATAATCTGTTCGCGTGGGCGTGGTTTGAGTTTGGTTCAGAGAACTTTTCACAAGTTTCTATTTCAACGGAGTGGATCTGAAAATCGCGTTTAAGGGCCTCTGCTTTTTTGTAGAGACTAAATCTAGCCTACCACAGAAGGAAAAGAAAAGAGAGACGTGATTAGGAGAAGTAGCTGTTATGTGATGAGTGTGAGCCTAATAGAATAGTGTGGCAAATGAAAATGGGGGATGGGACTGTGTTCTGCCTGTGAAGCTCTAATCAAGGAGAGTAGAATTAGCAACGCTCCTCTATAATGGTATTGAGAAACGTATCGAGGTGAGAGGGTCAGGGTAGAAGATCATATCAGGTAGAGAATATCGTGTAGCTACTATAGAGTGAGCTAATTTAGGCAACCATTAACTAGAAGCAAACGAATGTGGTCAAGGGTTAAGTGTCTCTTGCGGTACCAGAGCAGTCGATGAAAATAGGTATGAAACATATCGCCTACACAACCGTTACACTGATACTTCCAACCATGCCTGGCAGCCTTCTTTCCCGCCGTAGACGTGACATACGGTCCCCCTAGCTTCCAACCTTGCTACAGTATTCTTTATCTTTCACTGCCAAGATGTCTTCTCGAGAGGCCTTCAAAATTCACACAGCGACTAGAGACATCATCTTACACCAATATTTCAGTACCAAGGCCCCGAAAATTGGGAAGATTATTGAGGCCATGGGTCTCCGCCGTTTGGATCCCAGCGCTTGAGCACTTAAGTTCCCACCCAAGTCCGGAGCGAATGAGCTAAACGAATCGATTTCCAGGATCGCTAACAGCCTCCCGCTACATTGCGGCCAATTCCGCTTGGGATTCGAGAACGAGAGGGGTATTGGTCTCGACGAACTGATGGAGACGTTTGCTGATAAGATATGGGGCGTGCCTCTAGAAAGCCCGCTTCGCGGGTCCGAAAAAGAACTCCCATCTACTGCAAGCAAGAGGTCCAAACCTTGAGTATAGTATGGATCTAATCAGTGCTTCCAACGGGCCGTACTACGGTCCGTACAAAGTGAACCGCAACGGTAACGTGATCAGTACAAACGTACCGAGTTCGTGAGCCGTACCGTACGTTTAATGATACCCTAAGTACAGTACGTAGTACAGACTGTATTACCCTTTTAGGAAGTTTGTATAGCAATTTTAGAGAAGTAAGAGGGCTCTAGTGAGGAGTGGGCTTATAAGAGAGTTTAGAGGGATTTCTAAAGCTCTAATTAGCTAAAAGTTTTATAAGAACACATAAATCTCTTTCTAAGTCTTTAATTTATCTATCTAAAGTCTGTTGTCTTAAGAATGCCTATTACTAACTATTTTCTATTATAGAGTTATCTCGTTACCCGCTTTACTGCCTCTTAGGCCTTATTTAGTTAATTAGATACCTCTATTATCTATTTTACGCAGTCTTGTAGGCTGCAGAAGTTAAAAACCCTCTACACTACATCTTCTGCCTTAATCTGCGATAGTACACTGTCTATGGCTAAAAATTAATCGTAGTAGTTCCTAGAGGACTGTAATTATAACACTATAGTTAAGTTTATAATTAACTAGAATAATATATAGCTGTTAGACTCTTAGCTATAAGTGCAAGATTTCGAAATGAAGGTGTACAATACACACGAAGACAGGCTAGACTGCTCTTATCTAACTTAGTTTATTCAAACCTTGAATAGTTAGTTAGGATTTAGGTAAAAGACTTAGAGGAATCGCTGCCCTCTAAGGCAGAGATTCGCTACTACTTATATACACGCTACTTATTTATTCTATACATTACTACATTCTTCAATACCTCGCTGCATCTGGTTAATCGTTCTTTGTCCATTCTGGTCCGATATGGCCGCAAGCGGCCAAGGTCAAAGCCTGATCGTGACACAGGAAGTGTTTTAGTGCAGCTAGTTATACAGTAACTAGTAATTAAGGCTTACTAAAAAGTGCAATAATTAAGGCTATTTAACTCTAGAATAACTAGTTACAGAATAAAGTAGTAAGCAGTAAGCTTTTAGACCTCGCTGCTTATGTTACTAAGAAGAATTAGTTCTTTAATAGCTATTTAGACCTTAATCCTGCGTCTCTAGAGACTTATAATATTGGCTGTTTTAACTAGAGTACAACGTACTTTAATTAAATTGTACTACTTGTCCAGATCACGTGAACTGTAACAGTTACGATACGTGCACCTACCTCTCTTCCGCCCTGCCGTACGAACGTACTCAACATCTCACTCGTATAGGCCTCAAAATCACCCAATTGTACAGTACTACGCCTCGTTGGAAGCGCTGGATCTAATCGCCAACGATCTAGCCCACTGGGGATAGTACGTATCATTCTGCCTATCATGCTAACTCTCCGCCAACATTTTTAGTAAAGGAGAAAGTTGCAGCTTTAGCATTAGTGCTATGCAAAAGGCTCCGCTGATGCTCGAACCAGAAGGTCGAAGACAACATGTTCCCACACCCGAGCTTCATACCTACCGTGCAGCTGATCGTTGCTTCACACCAGCAGTGATACTTTCGAACGAGTACAAGTCCCCACTTCCAAGAAATCCGCTAAATGAAGGCACCATGTAACAGATGGCAAGGAATACAGGCCTACACACCGGAAGCGGGCATTGACTGGAGACACGGACAATAAAGAGGGTCTCGAGGAGTCACCTGCTACACTCCGCAGTGCTCGCGTTGCAGAGTGGACCGCGATAATCACCGAACCGAAGGAAACTCAGACTGGTATATTCATTTGGCATGAAACTTCTTCCATGGTCTGACAACCCTCAACTGCGCAGGTGAACGTCTTATTGTGGTTCTCACGCTGGGTAAGAAGCCGTTGCCAATATCAGCAGCAGCACCCGAACAGCTAAACCCAACTTCTACGCCCCCATCTCCATTTGTTAGGGATTCTCAACGCCATGTCACCCAAGCCCAATCAAGCTCCCCTCTATACAATAGTCCCTCAGGGCTCTCCGAGAACAGTGGAAGTTCCTCCCCAGAACCGACCTCTGGCACTGGTTCCTCTCCGGCTGACGCCGACACTTAACCCGTTAATGCGGGGGACAATATCGAGAACCAAAACGCTGTCCGTGCCATGGCTGAGATATGAGATCATATTCGATGCCTCCTCTTGGTAGAGTTCGGAAACTGGATGCTCTGGAATATTAAACTAGAGAATGATAGAAATATGTAGGCAGTGTTGAAGGATGTTGACAAATAGTTAGGATGGGGATAAAGATAAAAATTAAAGAGATATGGTCCTAGAGACTTTGGGCGCCAAGCAAGCAGCAGTCCTTACGGATCCGCTGGCGTTTCGAGGCTAGGACTATGGGCAAGGTAACGCGCTCACATCCTAGCTAAGGCGCATCCAATTACCTCTCGAGGAGTGGGAATCAAAGTTAAAAAACAGGCAAAAGTTGAACCGGCTGAAATTTAACTTAACACACGGGTGGATTATGTTGCGGAAATTGGACAGCAGTTGCAGAGCAACGAAGCTCTCGGAATATTTAGCTAGTTTATTAGTTGTTGCCACTAGTCGTAAGCTTGGTGGAGACCTCTGGGGAAATTGTCTTGCCAAGTTCAATGAAAACTTGCTGAGTTAGAGTGAGGAATTCGGGTACTAGATGGCTCCGGTGAGAAAGCAACTTTGGTATCTGGAGGCACTTGTGGGCGGCATTCGAGGGGTTTTATACGTCGAGTTTGTGGTAATCTTTGTTTTCATCTCTTCTTTTTCAATTGCTTCCGTTTCACACCTGTCGATCCTTATCTTTGTAGTAGTCCCTTCTAAAAGAGGTTGCGCCAGTCTCTCCGGCTTATAATCTGATCAAAATAAATACAATTGAGGCACGAAAGAGAGTAATCTGTGATATATAGGACTAGATCTTAGGTAAAAGCATCTTGTGGCAACTGTATGATTGAACAGATTAATGTACGCTGCAGGGCCGAGCGTTGATGGAGTCGAGGCTTTTCGGCTCCGTACCTGTGGCGCAGCACCGTGGCTTACTCGCTTAGAATAGCGCGGCATGGCTTGAGCTAATCTTCACGGATGAAACGCGCGACTCTCACCCGCATGATTTCACTCTCCTTTGTCAACCCTCATTGTCTTGTCGCTTGGTGTTCGTTTTGTTATTATAATCATGTGGTGTACCTTTTGCGACTCCAATGCACGAGGGTCTCCCCGAGAATAAAGATCGCAGCGCACGGAATCACTCCTCCGCAAACATGAGTGGGGAAGTCGTGGACTACGCCAATGAGAAAGAATGGAGGAGGACATTGAAGCAGAACCCTAGGCTCAAAATGCACGAGATAATTGAGGCATTAGGCCTTCGGACAAACAAAAACCAAGGCAAACGAGGCAAGACCAACTTCGACAACCCGGAGGTTAGAGCGCTGGTTTCGGATATCGATCGCGTAGTGGGAATTATACCGGACGATCCCGAAGACCTTATCACCTTCATATCTTCTCCCAACAGTCTTAGTGACGAACTGGATCAGCTACTGAGCAAACATGGCTCAAAAATCTGGGGGCGTTCAGGTTCAAGACCTCACCTCCTGCGAGCAGGAACGCCACGTGTAAACGCGGAATTATATCCAAGAGATTTATTCTTCGAGGATGAGGATGACCGGCGGACGTAAGTCGAACCGCATCACATGACGTTCTGCCACTTAATGAAATTCTAGTATACGAGTCTTACTCCACTGGTGGATAGGACAAAAGGCCTCCAACGTGATATTTGCTCGTGAGCGGTATGCTCGTAAACGGCGGGAGAGGAACGAAGACAGTGTCGGCAACCTTTCGAATGACACAGTTGGTGAACTTCTGAATAACAGCGAAATATCCACTGGAGTCGCAACAACATCCACCCCATCACCACACCTGGCACTTGGAAGTGAGGTGCAGACGCCAATTCAGGTATTGCAAGATCAAGGACGCTCGACTAGTTGTAGTCCATCACTAGCAAGTGACAGTCCGCCGATATCAAGACACAGTCCTAACCCCAACGAGCATGGCCCTCCGATCGGATACAATAGCCTCACATTAAGGGAAAGAAATAATGCACCCACCCACGTAAATACTCTATCGCAAATGGATTCTCGCCAAGCCGCATCAGACCTTGCAGCATTCGCATCAAACTTGTTCTTGGATGATCGCGAGGTCCAAAATGTACATGAACATGGCTTGGCTGTGAACGCAATCCCACAAACAGAATCACACAACGACCATGCTCGGTTTGGAGGCAACCCTGCCCTTCGCTCGCTTGATACGGAGACTCTACAGGCGTTGCGTACATACGTATACCCATCTGAAGCCGGCCAGCAAATGGATGAAGACCTTCTCCTACTCCGCCTAGAGAAGGCTTGGAGGGACATTGCAAGGACTAACTACAATCGGCTGTTACATAGCCCAATCCTGTTTGCTGCTAGAGATGAGGCGTTCCTAACGTGGATCGAAATTCGAAGGACTTTCCTAGGAGCTATCCGTATTATCGACGGGAATGCGAAACTAGACAAGGAACTGGCTATTGGCCTTGCGAATTCATTTCAAAGGCTATGCCGTTCTTGGCAGAGGATCGGTGAAGGACTTAACGTGCTTTGGGCACCGAAAATGTCCGCAAACGAGTTGTTGGTGCAGGCCTTCATTATGCTTGCTGGGTCAAATAATACTGCAGATATGATTTGGGGTCCAGTGAATGCCCTTAATCACGACGGCCGGATCGACGCGCAGACTTTAGGAGTGCCTGGAGAAGAGGAGCAGGCAACCAAACTTTTCTATGTAGATAATTAGGTTCTTTGGACAGTTCACACAAGTACGGAGAGCTGAGCATTGGCGTGTCATCATGGGGAGCACATACCCGAAAGCTAGGCAGGCCTTGAACAATCACCTCGCGCATTAATCCGCCCGTGTACTGTAAACCAAGGATAAAAAGTAAATCTAATTATTAATGTTCAGTCTACATAAGCCGACAAGGGTCGAGGCCGGTTTTCCCACCCAATCAAGGCGTTGCTTTAGTATAGCGCGAGTCATAGATTGGCAAAGTTCGGCGCGTTCCCTGTGATCCGACAAGCCTCTATCACTCCATCGCCTCCGAAGGTTTAATTGCGTCAAGGCGTCAATAAAGCAACCCCTGCTTTGCCTTATCTGCGAAGTCCGCCATTGGACCAGCGCCCACCATTGCGACTCCTGTTTGGTTTTGGCACTTTCCTTCGCGAGATACGCTAGTCGTCTTAGATTTCTACTCCTTACCGCGACCCTCTGACTACTTTCCCTCCAACTCTCCTCGGTCGCCCGCGCCTCTCTGCTACTTCTCACCTCCCCTACCCTTATGCTTCTTTTGTCTTATTCCCCGAAAGTGTGTTGAGATGGACGGCCCTCCCCCTCAACGCTGGAGCAGGGAAAAGTGGGTCACCGTGTTCTCTAGCCATCAGCCAACCATCCGTGAGGTGACCGAGTGCCTCGGGCTTGGGCTCTGCGCATCCAGCTACAACAGCAACCGTGGAATTCCCAAGTTCGACGAGCCAAATTATCAGAAGCTCTCTAATGAAGTTGCGAAATTATCGAAAGAGCTCCCGCAAGAGCGTGATGCGCTTCTCGATTTCGCTGCTGATCCAGAGTCGCTAAACGGCGAACTGGATGAATTGCTGGATTCGCTAGGCACCCTCATCTGGGGTCGCGACGCGAACCGCAGCCGCCTCTTAAAGCCAGATGCCTCCAAGAAAACTTATTTCAAGGACCTTTTTGTTGAGGAGACTGAGGATAGGAATATGTCAGATACCCCGCGCATTGCGCATTTCCGCCGTTTTACTGATGTGGCGACAGACTGAAGATACACCTTCATCGCTGGATCGTCATTAAAGCATGCTACTACATCCGAAACATACGACTGAAGAGAAAGTCGGGAGTTGAAGATGGCAGCGCGCCTATCGACAGTGACCGTGAAGGTTATGCGATCTTAAGCCCAAAGCCACAGCTGCTGGTCAAGGTCCGGATCTCCGCTGCGAAACTTCGAAGCAATCTAAGCGAGAGACAGAATCACGATGGGTCCCCGCAGCCTACTCTTCCGGCCATCAGCGAAAGCCCGAGGACGAGGCGAACGTCGCGATTATTGGTGAATTTTCCAAGTTGCTTTTTCCTTTTGCAGAATCGTCTAACGGTGTTGCAGGCTTCAAATGCGGCGCAGCAACCCAATGCTCCAACAAACCTGGAGCCTGCGGAAACTGAGCCGAAGGCAGTCCTGGTAAGACGCATCCTGCTATCCAACTCTAATGTCTTCTAAATTAGCCTTAGGGAAGCAACGCAACCCCACCCCCGCCATTTACTCCAATCAATCCTGGAAACCCCGAGAATGGCCAAGAGCAACACGTGACGGTAATCTGACTCATCCACTATGCGAAAGTGAAGAGCACTAAAGTCGTATGCATAGGAAACGAATGCGACAGCACAGCCCATTACTCTGAAACCTCCAGCGTCGTCTACACCCACTCTCCCTGCTGACGCTCTGCAATTAGCCGAAGAAAGTAGACGGACTAGCTCTATTCCTGAGTCGGCTCCAAGTTGCGAAGGCAACAATGCCGTCATTCCATCCGGCCTCATCAGTGGAAAAAAACGTCCGAACCCTAATGGATTTGATGCTGCTCCAAGAAAAGCTTCGCGACCATCTCTAGCTACAGCTAGTCCTAGCACTGAGAATGCCCCACCGCTTCCAGGTCAAGTTAACCATCAACCGAGTCCTGTGACACTTGTGACACACATCGACGCTGGTGGACGTCCCATGCTTAGCCCACTATCCAGTAATGCGTTGAATGGAGTAGCGAGGCCTGCTAATTCTTCCGACAGTCCTTCAACAGCTCCCCCAACGTTTACTGCTGTTAACGCTCCCAATGGTCACTTTGCTCATCATACTTCCGCCCCGTCCAGTGCCCATAGTACGCAGGCTCAGAATGGCTTCGCTTCTCCATATGCTGCTATTGCACCTAACCCCAATGGACCTCCTATTCCATATCGCACCCATACTCCAGGTGGAACCAATGGCCACAACATCCCTCAGATGCCGACCGGCCCCCATGCGCTCAGCAGATCGCATACGCCGAATGGAACTCATGCTCAGCATAACACCCATAGCCTAAACCGCGAAAATAGTGGCGAGACCATGGTACCCGCTACGGCTGATCTGGAGCTTATGAAGTTCGAGCTCCTTGACTCGCTCATGAAGTACCTCCATCCCAAGACTGGCGCTCAGTTCAACGAACGCGGACTTTTTCAGATGCTCGAACTGATCTGGAGGCACAACACCCCAATCTTCCAAGCCCAAATGGGCCATCTTTACACCTACCAAGGGAACGTACTTCTCGCGTGGATCGATGAGCGGCGGAAGATTGCTCAACTCCGACAAGCCATGGAAATTCAGCCAGGTGTCCGAGCCCCGGAAATGGTTGACCGATTGTTAGCGATGAACGACTTGCGCGTCATCCATCTCAAGTGGAAGGCGTTGAAAACCCAGGTTGGCAGTCAGACTCTTTCGCCTGAGGACCTCTTGTGCAAGACTTTTGCTATGATGACACAGACCGAAGGTACTGAACATTTGTTCAGAGCGGGATTGGATAGGTTGAACGAGGGTCTGTTCGAGTTCTTGCGCTCCGATGATATGAAAATCTCAATGAACTTGCGATAATCTCTAAGCTGTCACCATCATTGTTGGATCCAAAAGTATCGAGTCAAAATGGATTTTATTATCATGGGATAGTGTGCAGGAGTCTGGGTTACGGAGGTTTGTTTGTCATATGTCTTTTGGATTGAATCCACTGGGATAGCGATGGTGTTACGGAGGGAAAAAATGTACATGTATCAAGTGTGTAATACCTCGGTCACTGAGTAGGCTCAACATAGGACCATCGTTTTAATATGCATGTAGCTCGAGACCCTAGACTTCAGGAGGTGAATATCGCATGCAGACTCGAGATTGAACCTCAACCTAGCTGCTTGCACTCTTGAGATAACATGCTAGCCTAGCCCTAAAACAGACTAGATCGCTTATGGGACAGGGCCGGGGGACTAGTTCCCCTGCAGCTTTAAGAACTAACCACCTATCTTCTAAATACCGCAAATGTAGGGACTAAGACGCAACGCATCCATTAATATCCTCTTTTATCTTTGAACGTAATGCACTGGCAAGGGCTCCTAGGATCGGTCCAAGGATCTTCTGACTCGAATCACTGAGTGGCATATAGGTGGCTTGCTCGTGTCACCACCTAACACAATGAGCTTAGATATCGCCTATGCGGGCGATCAACACATGCTTGCATAAGTACCCACTCCGGGATAGCTTTTCGAAGCCCTTGAACGCCTCTTTCGCTTCTAACCTCGCTATTGACAGGCTAGTAAAGCTGCAATATCCTCTTGCAACACCGAACCCCCATCATGGTTTGATTGCTCGTGCCGCCTGGTATGTTCCCCATGCCCTCCACCGTCCAATTCTCCTCTAATACTGCGCCTAGAAAATGGTCAACACGCAATCAATCAATGAAGACCTGGCCCTCTCAGTGCGAATCGCGCGCTTCCAATCTCCGTCTGTGCTTCTACGTTTCTGGCAGCATCGTACACCTATGCCTCTACCCGATTCAAACGAGTGGCGCTCCCCGCATCCACCATATCAGCCCCAGCACTCTTCGTGAGACCGTCTGCAAGGCTCGGCGTTGTATTCGCGGTCTCGGGAGCTTTCGTGAACTACAACTACAATTACTCCTTCGTCTGGCCGATCATGATGAACTCGAAGTGGAAACTGGAGAAAGTTTCACCTTGGAAGCTCTGGGAGAACAATAGCTAGGTTACCATTGATGACGCATGTCTCGCTGGCACTAGTCTGGGTCTTGTCTCTGGAATCTTGTCAGGTCGCACGAACAGCTCCTTCCTGGCACGGTGCGCTGGTATGACAAACATTGCTGCGTTTTCTGGAATAACGGCTTTCATGGCATACTTTCAGTACACTGGCGAATACCAGAAAGCACTCGAAGTACTCCGAAAACAGCGCCCACGAAATTGGGAATACCATGCTATGTATTTTAATCGGTTGCTCTGGTCTTCTCTGCATCCTATTGCGCAGGCGTATGCGCTAGGAATGTGTGTCTTCCACGCGAAAGATCTTCCGCTGGATGTCAACGAAACCGTAAACAAATCGAAAGCGTCTACCGAAGCTCGTTCCCGGACGTTAGGGTATCCACTCCACCCCGTTCCTGCTCCAGAAGAAAACAAGTCATACTACAAAACAGCGCCTGACTATCTTTAAATCATTTAAGCCTTCGATAGCGGTCAAGCAAAAACCGAAATCGCGAAATCACCGAAGATGCATGACGATGTCGCAAAAGTAGCGAACTATCTTTTATACCAGATCACCCAGAAAGAAAATGAGTACTATCGACTCCATAATACCTTCGATGATGCCACCAAAGCCCTGTTAGGCTGAGAAATACTGCTCCTCCGGGTGACGTATCCCCAGCTGTGCTATGATGCCGCTTCGTGTCGTGTTGAAATATCCCTTTAGATGAATGCTTTGAAGCAGAAAGAGGCGCTCGAGAAGGATGAGATCTGGGTACCGAAGCTTAAAGATTTCAATGCCGAGATGCATAGTCCGAAGCTGTCGATTGACAGGCTGGAGAAACGGAGGAAGGTACCCGAAGGCGAGATCGCGAAGATGGAAAGGGTCGTTGCGCAGAAGAACCTCCCGGCCATGTTGAAGGAACGCAGCAGACGAGATATAGAGGATGCCAGGGGGTTTTTACAGGCATCAGGCCAGCTTCTTCTCGAGTTTGGAAATAAGGGTGAAGAGGTGGAGAAGAAGGCAGATATCGTAGCCGACAAGGAGCCACCGCCAGACGACTTGGAACCAGAGAGCTCGTAGGTCGATGCGTTTTAGGATAAATTTGCAATGGCGGTGATCTCTTCATCGATTTCCCGCAAGAAAAAATGGATATTCAGGCCTGTTCCAATGAATGGCCATGAGGGTGTTAGAGTAGGGTTGAGCCATTGGCTCTCCAGGATTGTTCAGTTTTGCGCTATGTAGTATAGCACCTTTGCTATTGCACTTCCTGTCTTATTCCACAATTGCAATTCCTAACAAAGTTTATGATCCTTTACGATATCCATCCATATCTTTGTGCTTCTCCGTCAATCTAATCTCTTCTACCGGTGTGATTAAGCTAACAGTCAGACTTTTCACCTCAACTTTCCTCATATTCCACTTCTTCCAATCTATCAAATCATACTCCTACCAACACACTCATAATCCATTTCCGTAGGATCGATTGCAGACTCCCACATTGCGAGGCTAAATCCCAGATCCGAATTCTCCGCATACTCACCCCTAAAGTCAACGGGATTCCTATGCGCGGATGCTACAGCTGTATTGCTAATCGTCTGCGGCATATTTCGGACCACTCCTCCCAAACCCTGCATCTGTCGCCGGACACCCTCTACGTTCCCTAATGGTGGCCTCGGCACGGGAATCGCGGCCACGGGGAACGAGCGCAGCAACTAAGTAACTTGCGCTATTTTGCTGATCACGGGACGCTAGGCTTGTGGGTTGTCACCCAATGCCAGAGAGAATCGTAGCAGCGCGCGGTTTTCTGAAGATTGGATTCCCCCCTGTCTCTCCTTTTCTGGGAGCACGGCATTCAGTCTCGCGTACTACTTCAGTGCTACTAACTATGTGCTTAGTAGCTCCCCTACGGGGCTTTTTGGTGCGCGACCGCGGCTGAGGCGTTGGAATGCGGTATTGCGACCGAGAGCTTCAATCCTGAGACAATCGACTCCAGTAATTAATTGACTGGGGGCTGGGGAAGCGCTTTCAGCAGGACATCGGTGAGCGTTCGTCGTTTTGGTGAGCGCTGTGAATGGGGGCTTAGTGGGCTGGCGTTAAGGATTTTCAAGTGGCGGAGAGCGCTTCCCCTTGAGTCTCTCGGGAAGTCAGTGAAACCTGGTGGCAGTAACTTGATGAATTGCGCTGCAAATGCATATCTATTCAGCTTACCATTAAGAAACTAGGCCCATTCCCCCTTGTGTTCAAGACATTCTGGCGAGTTGAGACAGTGGAAGGTTGAGGGGTTTTCTGCCGGAACGTTGCGGCTCGATTCATCCGGACCTAGGATTCGCTCCCAAGTGGCTTTATAGGTCATTTGTCTTGTGTCTATCTTTCTACAACATAGGAGGTAGGCTTAAAATCTTGAGCTTCTTTCTCTGCTTCTACTTGTCGTTGTCGACGAAGCGGAGGCGTTTCTTTGGTGTGCCGGGGAGTGCAACGCTAGGAAAGGAGGTAAGGCTTGATAAAGACATAGGGCCGTTTTCCGGCGCAAAACGCAATCGCTTATTTGGGGGGACTGTTTTCCGCAATCTTGAGCTTCGGCACGAGAGAAGGGAGACAGCTGACTTGCGTGCCCGCTACACAGTATAGCAGGACTATTCTGTGATCAGGGATTCCTGCTGACAGCCTCCGAGCTTGAAGCCCTTGGCGCCTGGGCTTCCTCCACCTGCATCTTTACGGGACGCCCAGGCCTCTACTTCCAACTCTGCAATCAAAATTGCAATATCGGCATCCTTTTTAGAATTCATATCCGTCTTTTGGTCGCCCCTGAATAGTCCTTGACAGTTTGAATGAGTTTCGCTCTGTTGTCCGTTATTAGGGCGGTGGCGGCTTATTGGGCTCGCTTGTATCTACCATCGGTATGAAATGAGGGGTCCTAAGATTCTTGGCTCCGTAGTATTGCGCGGTTTTCGGGGTGTATGTCGGGGGGTTGGAGGATAGCTGCCAGGGTTTTGGGAGCTGCAGAAATAGTTACATATTTATGAGACTTGATACATTAGGATGACTTTCAAAAGGACCCTTACTACCCCTCTACTTCACTCTCTGCTTCTTCTGCCAAAGGTCGCTAATATTAGGTGCATCAGCACTGGAGAGTATGGCGCCTCTGCGGCTGCGGATTGTGGATCCATGGTACTCCAAGGGCACTAAGATCAAGAAAATTTAATTAAAGGTATCGACATCTACACTCAAGAGTTGAAAGTGGAAGGTCGGGTTATGGTTGAACAGACGGTCCTACAAGTGGGGAGCTGACGGTAAGGTTCGCGCGATCGCATCTAGTTCCTTAGAAGAGGATAACGTCAAGGGGCGACGATGACACTAGGTCAAAGGCAGCCAGGTGAGTTACGATGAAGGTTTGGCAGGGTAGCGAATCACGTCGGGTCACTGTACTTCGTCTCGGAAGATCCACTAGTTTAGAAAACGGGAAAGAATCCAGAGGTTGAGATTTACTGTTTTGGAGGAGCTTTATTGATGTATATCAATAGGGTGGCGGACGAGAGCTCAGACATAGAGATGCCATGAACAGACCTCACGCACAGCCCATAGTATCAGATACATTGGAGTCCTTTCCCCATCTCTTCTCGGGTTTCTCCGCAGCTGCGTAAGCATTGCGAGCCCACCTATTCATCCAAATAGCTCAGTGTTCCGGGTTCCAAGTGAAGCATAAGATAGCTTCCGTATCTGTAACGCTATGTGAAATGTTTAGATTCTTCAAGTCTGGAAGGAGATGCGAAGTCTGGAACGTATCGTATATGGTGGCAGCTTTCATAATACCGCTTAACTACGAAATCAGTCCGGATGGTTTCGCGAAGTAGTCAGTAGAGTGCAAGATGGAATGGAAGATCTATTGGTGAGCATAAAACGGATTCTGACAGAGCTTATTCGAAAAACTCTGAAGGAACCTGCGTTCCATCAGGCGACATGAATTCGACGTGGACGCCTTTAAGAATGGGTTCTTGGGTTATATTAAATGGCTTCGCTGGGACGCAGTTGACAAAGCGAGGGTCCTCGTCATCCTTACCCGGCTTCAGGGTTGCAAGAAAACAGTTACATTTAATTTAAACAGACCCTTAGGTGTCGTTCCTCTAGCAATTGTTCACACTTTAAGCATTGCAGGAACGCCACTCATGGTGAGGTAGATGAGGATGCTTTTAAAGTTCCGTGACATCAAGGCCTCAGGCAACAGATGGCGTCAAAACTGTGGCATTAGGATCCGTGGAACCAGGAACCCCAGGATTTAAAGATGCGAGATCCAGAGCTAGTAAACCAAGAAAGTTCATTCCGATATTAAGGGAACTCAAGGCATTAGGAGGCAGAAGGTCCCAGAGAGCAGGTTTGCGGTGCTAGTGTGGTGGGGGAGTCTAAAGGGAGAGGATGCTAGAGGTCCGACGCAGTTTCTGGTTCTTATGACTGGGGAACTGGAGCGTTAATTCCTAGCGATGGGAAACGGCTTAACTAAAGGACGTTTCACGTCAGTGATTTTGTAAGGCTACAACAGTAGATGGCAAATGTAAGAAGGAGGGAACCTATTAAAGCTACGCGAGTAGTATAGAAGTGCCACGTACCGCTCTCGAAATTCTTAAATCCTGCTTAGAATATGGATACTGAAATTCTCAGCTGACTCTCCGGCATCCGAACTGACCATAAAGCCAGTAAGTGCTTGGGCATTCCAGCTTGAATTGTAATCATTGACTTGCAAGATGTTGATAACCGAAATGAGATAAAGTTAGATAGAACTTGGAGGAAATGGCAATTGCTCTTCACCGCACCTATCTGCTCCAATACGAGCTTCTGCTGAGTAGAATAATTTACCCAAACGCCCAAGCATCTACTCAGGCACGGTGTAATACTCTGAGATGTCCCGCGTCTCTGAACTTCCAACCGCAAACTGCTCTCCCTCTTTCTTTTGCGCGGCCTCTATCTTAGAGGATGTGTATCCAAGCCCAACCAGCTTAACTCCTTAACCAGAATTTACAATCCTCGACTAGCGCACCAGCATCCTCATCCAACCTCTACACACTTCTTCGTCCCAACACTCTTACATTACGCACCCCCTTCATCCGCCGCCCTCTCAATCTCTACCCTTAATCTCTCAAATCTCCTCACTGCAACTGCAGCCCCAACCCCAACCAAATCATCCCCTCTCCCCTCCTCCTCCCTCACAAAAACCTCCTCCAAATGCCTCGCCACCATCTCCAATGTCACCCCCTCGTCATCCTCGACCATATCTCCCTGAATAATACTGAAAGCTTCAAACCGCTTGACTGGAGGATTCGTTAGATACGTTTTGCGCCAACTAGCTTCTGGGCTGGTGTTTCGGTCTAGCGAGAAGAAGGATTCTAGGTGGTTTTTGGACAATGTGAGGAAGATAGCGCGGGTGCCTATAATTTCCAAACAAGCCTTTGGATGCTGAGGTTGCGGTTCTGGAGGTGGCAGTGGCAGAGGTGGAGGAATGTACCAAGACACTCCCCAGCCAGTGGTGTCGACATCAGCAGCGGGATCGATATTAGCAGGAGGGCCGGTATCAGTGGCGCGTTTGGTATCCCCCAAGGCGTCTTCAATCCCAAGACATTGCCGCTTGAAAATGGGGTTGATGTATGCTGGATCCGCAACCCTATGCATCATCCTCCACCGCTTGCAGAATACCACTTGACACTGGATGTGCTCTGGCAAACAAAGGCCGCGTTGCCACTCTTCCATCACTTTCTCCATTTCCTGCATTGTAGCGAGTTTGCCCTGGACTTCCACTGGCACAAATGGTGGTTTCTTGATTGGTGAACAGAACACTTGTCGTGCAAGGGGTGCATGATCATAGTCAGTCAGAACCAGTCTAAAAATCTTGTTGACGCGGCGGAGGTAGAAGAGTTGCTTGAATGGGAGATATTGGAGGATGTTCTCTAGGAGTTCTGCGATGCCGAAGACGCAGACGGCAGGAGGGGCGTCATCAAGTGGAGTGTTGGGGTTGTTAAAACTTGCGGATTCCATTGTGGTAGTTGAGCTGTCTTGTTCGTTGTGTGTATGGAGTACTATGCATAGGTATTTGGCGGTTCGATCGGCTATTTGGGGAGACATGGCTGTGGTTGGTGGTTTGGAGAGAAGGTGAGTGGAAGTGAAAGAGGAAGTCGCAGAGAGAATAACTAGGCATAATATATGCTGCGTAAGGTTGCCGCGTGTGACGAATGATAGCTCTGGTACATTCCCTTCTTGGTGAGACCATATCAATGGAGTGCTGGGTACAATGAGAGACAGCGGTTAGCGTGCCATACTCTTTCATCCTTGCTGCCTCTCACTTCTCAGTCCGCACTTACCTTGCTACTATACCGATCAGAGGCCACCGTTCTTTCCTGACCATTCTAAAAGCACCCCCTGGAAGCGCAAGCACAGTTACGTGAATATCATCTTCAGTCGCAGGCCAAGACGTTTCATTCACTACGTCATACTATTTAGATGCCATCCACCCAACCTAGGAAAGAAATCTCCAAAGCAATCCATTTCCATTCCCAAAATTAATAAGGCCACCCTCCATTTAGAAAGAGCCCAAGGCCTAAGGTGGTTTTCGTTCGATCGTTTTATTGCCCAAAGTAAAGATACAGGATTAGTTTTCACCACCCAGCCACCCAACCAGTGGAAGGCTTAGGTCATAATCTCGTGAATGATGCGTTAGAGAACCGTAAACAAGCTCACTCATGAAAGAGGCTCCAGTGTGTGTCATCTAAGAAACGATAAACCCGCATGCTCATCGCACTTACAACTCCTCTTTGACACGGTCGGTAGCCTTTATGGCGCTCTCAGTAGCGGCATCATAGACCTTCTGAGCGGACTTTGAGCCACTAGCAGCCGACTTGGAAGCGGCGGAAGTCGCACTGCTGAAGCTGGCGGCGGGGCCGGTAGCTAGACCAAGTTGCTGCTTGATCCAGTATGTGTATCCAGCGAAGCCCGTGGCGGCCGCGTTGTACTGGTTGCCTGCTTTGGAGGTAGCAGCACCATAGGCGCTAGCTGCAGTGCCAGAGACGTTGTCACCCATGAGCTGGGCACGGTGCTTTCGAGCGAGGGCAAGGAGCTCGTTACGCCTGGAGCCTTGGGGAACGTTGATACCGTTCTTGTCGCACCATTCCTTGATTTGGCTATCGGACCACGAGTCAAGAAGAGCATCGCTGAGGCTCTGCTTTGCAGCTTGAGCTGAGGAAGCAGCTGAGGAGTAGGCGGCTTGCATATTCAGGCTGGCGAGCCGAGAATTGCGACGAACAGAGGCAATGAGTTTGTCACGAGAGGACGGTTGGGGGGCAGGGAGGCCACGCTCGTCGAGCCAAGCCTTGAGGTCAGATTCCGACCAACTCTCGTAGAGCCAGTCGCCGGGATAAGAGGTCGTCTCGGAGATCTTGTTTGCAGCGGATTGGTAGTTCTCGCGGAGCGTCTTGAGGAGAGTGTCACGTTGACGGGGCTGGGGGACGGGGATGCCATGCTTGTCGGCAAAGGCCTTCAGCTGAGAATCGGTCCAGCTATAATTTCATTCAGTATACAGGGCGTTTGAGAAGGAGGTAGAGGCATACCTGTCGAAGATCCAATCACGAACATTGCCATAGGCCTGGTTGGCCGAATCCTCCGTTTCAGTCCAATACACCTTAACCTGGTCAATCAGACTCTTGGTATTCTTCTCCGACCCCTTTTTCGCCTGCTGGCCCTTGAGGGTCAAGTAGCTCTGAAGCGTCTGGGCATCCCAGCTATTATACGGAGTGATGATGTTGTTCTGCCAGTTGTCCTTGACCAGATTCTCGAGGTCTTTGCGGTCTGAAGGGGTGGGGTAGGCAACGTTGTGGTCGGAGAGCCACCGCTCAAGCTCGGTTTCATGCCATTTGTTGTACACTGTTTCAGTCAGTCCTGCACTGGAAAGGGGGGTCGAGGGGGAATGTAGAGAACAAAGAGCCCATACGGTACGCACCAGCTTTGCCGAACCAGGTGCTAGCAACAGAGCCTTGAGCGGCAAGAGCTACTACAAGGGCGGAGGCAAGGGAGAGCTTCATGCTTTTCTAGGTCTCGTTCTTTCGTAAAGCAGCCGAGGTTAGTACTGAAGAAATTAGGATGTGGGAGGGAATGGGTAAATGGAGGTAGAGGGAGGGGGAAAGTAGCCAGAAACTAAGAGGCGACAGGGAGCTTAAGAGAGGACACAAGGTGAGTTTCTATCCGTGACGTAGTTGGCACATTGTGGAGATGGCCAAACAAGCTCCTGCACTCAGAAGAGAGAGAGGGAGCCAATCAGGGCGCAGGAGTGGAGAGCTTGGACGCGTCAGTGATGGGATTCTTAGAAATTCCCATCGCGATGGCGACTTTGCGGCGATCCCCATGGATGGAAGCCGCTGACATCACCAAACAATGCAGAGTCACTCGCACGCACGTCAAGATTGATCAGTATCAACCCCCATGCATCCTATTATTCAGGCACGAGAGCTGTACATGCCCCGTTTTCTCTTCGTCCGTTATGGATCCCACCATTGAATATGCACCCTACCCCGAGGACTAATCACTCAACAGTGCGAAAAGACCATTCTATGCACAAACTGGGTGTGCTGAATTTCAGCCTCAATGGTCTTTATCTTTTCCACCTTGGCCTGAACGTAGTTAGCTTCCGTCAGCCGCTTTAGTAGTCATTCAACTGCAACCCACCTGCCCAGAAGCCTGGCGGCACCTTGCCCTTCTGCGCATCCTCATTGCTAATTTGCTCATGCGCTCTCTCAGCCCTCTGATCCATCTCCTCATTGTGCTGCCTCACACCCTCATCGTACTTCCCTGGCGGGCTCTCGTTCAAGATTTTTGGTTGCGAGCCTTTTACTTCCTTGTTGCTCCCCCTAACACCTCCTCCTGACTTGCCTTCACTTCTACCCGAAGACTGGGATTGACTCGACTGTTCGTTTGAAGACGGGGATTTGGATTTCCCGACGTTGGGTGGTGGTGGAGGACCGGGATGCTCAATGTTCTCTGTCGCCTTGCTCTTACCCTGCTCTTGCGGCTTCTCGCCCACAGGATCTCCTGCTCCACTGCCGTAGTCTTGGGACGCGAAGCGTGTCTGAATTCGGGCTTGTCGAGCTATAGAAAGGACTGATCTGAAAGGGGCGGAACGCAGTATCGTTGGGCGAAGAAACGACATTGCGAGCGGTGTCGAGGAAATTGACGGCCGGACGGATGAAGATGCGGGGCACCGTTATGGTAGCTGTAGGATGTCGTCGTTGACTTTCTTAGGCGGCTTTGCGTTGGAGCTTGATCTTTTCGCGTGCTGATGACATCACTGTGTCGCCTTGAGAGTTCATGCCAAGTCTAAAAGTTTGGGGTTCCGATCTGCCAACGCCTCATTCCCCCTCCCAACGTCACCAAATTTCAGTTCCAGAATGAACCTGAGCCGGATCTCGCCTCACAAATTCCCTCAATTCCCTCAATTCCCATACACGCGTTTCAAATTCGTGACTAAGCTCACAAATATCAGGGGTATCGTGCATCTGGCATATCTCTCAAAATTCCCTAAATTCCCAAAGTTTCCCAAGATTTCCCAAGATTTCCCAAGATTTCCCAAGATTTCCCAAGATTTCCCAAGATCTCTCAAGATTTTCCAAACGCACGTGTATCCAAGAACACATCTTGCTATATGTCAGCCTGCAACAACTTGCAAAAAGTGAACTGATAAGAACGCAAACAAACAACAACGTATGTTCTTAATCGATCCCCATCATCGACCCATCGGCCCTCCAGTCATCAACTTCGACCCCCCGAGGAGCCGAGTCTACTGCTTCGCGGTCCAGCTGGACATGTTGCAGCCATGTCCCAACCCTGTTCGCTCCGCGGCGAGTTCCGTCGCGCGATAGGCCGGCCATGGTGGATGCTCTGACATCTGCAGCGGCGGGTGAAGATCGAACGGATTCGCGGACAACGCGGCGGCTGAAGAATCGAGGGGTAGACATGCGGACGGAGGTTCGCGCTGCTGCGGTCGCGAGGGGTCGGACCGTGTACGAGTCATTCATATGGTGGGTGCCGGAATTTCCCACACCATATACTTGAACATTGGGGTCGCTTCGTCGAGTTTCTGAATGTGTTGGGGTATTATTGAGGATGAGTTGGGCTTGAAGGTGGGCAGCAAGGGCCTCGTCTGCTCGTTCTAAGTCACGGTCGACTCGGTGTCGAAGCCGTGTGCTGGCACGGCGTGCGGGGTGTGGAGCTGGTTCGGGTGGTAATTCTACGACTTCGACTACATCCTGTTGGGGAATGTAGGGAACGCGCATGTCATTCAAGCGGTCGTCATCGTTGAGGTGATTGTAGTTGAACCACGGACAGTTACACGTTTTCCAGGGCAGGGCACAAATCATGCAGAACTGTGCCGTACATCGGCTGGCTTGACGTCAGCACACCCTAGGTTGATGTGAACAAAACCAACTTACCAAGTCATATGGTTGCAGCCTTCCTTCAGCTCAACCATAGCCTTGCAGTTATAGCACCTCTGCCAGCCCTTGTCTTTCGCCATCTGCACGAAACGGCTTGTCTCTTCGTCCCTGGGGCATTCCCGCCGGGTATGGAATCTGTTGTTACACAACACACACACTTTGGTACTGCAACGACCACACCGAGCGTATTTTCTGCTGGTCGCCAAGTCCATGCGTATCTTCGACGGCTTAATCCACTCCCCGCATCCTTTGGTCGGGCAATACAGCCGGTTTGCGGTAGTGTATTCCTGATATTTTTTGTTCCACAGCTTCTTGAATTTATCGTCAAACAGACGCTCGACATGTTTCAGAGGAATGTGTTCGGCGTTACAACAGGTTGGGGGCATATGTTGCGGATCGGTGACGGAGAGGGAGAATTGGCGCTTGAGGCAGGAGTGGCACATGCGGTGGCCGCAGCTGAGCTTGGCCGTTTTGTTCGCGAGAAGGTCGTCGTTCAGGCAGACAAGGCATTGAACCCTGACGAAGCCGTTAGCGAAGCATGACCCAAAAGTATCACCTGACCAACCTTGGTATCTCCTTGTGCAGCACGGTGGTCGATGCTCTTGTGGGAGGCTTGAAAAGGGTTGCCAAGAGACCGCCGGTACTCCTCCGCGGCGCATGGGTAGAGTCCCTGGCAGAGTCCCTGGCAGACATAGAGTGTGATCTTGAGATGGGGGTTGCGGTGGCGGTAGGGAGCTTGAGAGTGCTAGATCGTCGCATGGATGGTCTGGTCGCCATATAGACTCTATTTGGTTCTCTCGCGGAGACGCTCCTGGAAGATGTCAGCTCATTCTCGGCCTTACGAGATGGGCGAGGACTGACCTGCTCAACTTGGGCACTTCGACTCTCCGCACGGAGACAGGCCTCGAGCCTGACCCCGATCGCGGAGAGTCTGCTGCCCTTCTCAATGAACCGCCCTCGTCGCTCCTCCTCCGTGCCGATGACCGCTTGACCGCGATCTCTTCCACCAGACCCCTCGACTTCGGCCTGCCGTAGACATAGTCGTCACTCCGGTCATCTCCCACCTTCTCTTGCCTCTTCTTCCTCCTTGTACCATCTCTTCTGACCTCCCTGTGACTGCTCCGCGGCTTCGTCTTCTCCCTGTCAATGCGGATCTCCTGTGCCATGCGCTGAGACTCACGACGTCTCTCTGGCTCGGGGCGGGAATAGAACGATGCGCGCCGCGCTCTCAATTCATCCAGGTCCAGCTCGGTGTCCCGTCGTGCTTCCTCGGCCCGCCGTCGTTCCCTTCGCTCGCGTTTGGCGGCAGAATCTTCGTCGTCGTACTCGCGGCGCCGATGGCGGTGCCGATGGCTCCTCCGCTCCCTGTCTCGGTCGTCGGAAGAATAGTCGTCGTAGTAATACCTGGAATTGCGCTCGTCGCGATCTCTGGCCATTCCTGGTGGTGCGTGGGTATTTACAATGTGTGCCTGGATGCCGGCCTCGCAAGCGTCAGGCGTGGCAGACACTCAGGCAGCGGTGCAGGGCGAGGGCGTGCGGGGCGGCGACTGTGTGGAGAGAGGAATCGGTGTGATGGTGACAACTCGCACCTGCAGCGACAACGACTTTGGATCGGGACGGAAGGCTGACCACTCTCTGACAACTCTGACCGCTGCATGTGCACGAGTCAAGCGCCCGACAGCTCTTCTGAGGTGAGCGGGTGCCTGGCTGGTCAGTGCGACAACTGTCCGGCTCAGGGTCATTAGCGGCGCAGGGATCAGGGGAGAGGAGGCTGGCATGTCAGGTGAATGTCCGACGGCTGCCAGCTGTCTCACAGCAGGGGCAGATGATGGGAACTGTTGAGATGGCTGTTAACATAGATGATAGTAGCACATTCTGGCAGGCGTGCAGGCGTGCAGGCTTATGCCCATTGCAATCACAGCAACTAGAGCAATCACCCTATCATCAACTCGCCACCACTTCCGGCGACTCTTGGGCTGCGAAGCTGAATTCTAAGGTTGCCACAACTTTTTCGCAGCTAAGTCTCCATAGGCTCGTCCGTCTACACGCCTGCACAAGTGCCTGAGGTGCTGGAGGGGTCTCTTCAGTCCTTCTCCAACGTGATTTGTGTCGAGACCTCCCATTTCTGTCCGCCGCTCCCATATCCCCCTCCTAGGCGATTCCGAACCATGCTTCCGATGCGATCCCGCAGTCGGCCCATCTCCTCCAGGTTCCGCACCCGCAGCTTGAAGTTGGCCTGGCATAGTCCATAATGCACTTGCCAAAATTTTGCCTCCTCGACGGTGCTCACAGCCGGGTCCGTCTCAATGTCGTACAAGACGGCCGAGACTCCCGGACCAGAGTAGGACATGAGCAGCATCTTGCCCAGCGCCCATCCCTGTATCCATCCCAATGCCACCATGGCAATTGCAACCGTGAATGAGAGGGTTCGGTCTAGCCAAACGTACATTTGGATGCTGAGCAGAGGAAGCAGAAGAAGAAGCGCTGAACAGGAGAGGGTGAGAAAATGAGAAGGGTTGCTCAGCACCGAGGGAAGGTTGGCGATCGCGCCAAGCCTCATTACCTTGCCGATGCGAGAGTGATTCTTCAACAGAATCGCCGAAACAAGTGTTGACACAATACCACTCAGTGCAGCCAGGTCGATGCTCCCGGGAGATACCCGTTCATGCGTGTGGGCATGGTGTGGAGTATGCCCCCCTTTGTTTTCCAGCGCATGTGTCAAGCTGTGTGAAATAAGGTCGAGCCCCATGAAGAGAAGGCCGACGGACATGCCGAGGCCGGCTACCACTTCTGAGCGCTCAAAGCCAAATGGATGACGGATAGTGGACCGTTTCCAGACCTCGAAGTTTGACCCCACGTCAACGGCAACACAGAGGAAGGCGCCCAGCGTGTCATAAAATAACAGGCGTGACAGCACCGTCAGAGCCAAGGACTCGTGAGCGCTCCATTGCACTAATCCGGCCACGAATAAATGGCAGAAACACCATGCACCTCTCAGCATTTGCTCCCGTGACATACTCGAACGGTATTCTTTGAATGTGGGAATTGGGAGGGAAGCGGGGAGCTGGAGAGGGGCGCGCGGGGGAGGCTCGAGGAAGATTTGATGCGACACGCTACTGTGCTTGTACTTGTGCCCACGTCTTCGACCAATATCCTGCGACTCTTAGTGGATGCCTACTCGGCGCTGAAGAAGGCGCTCACTGATTTGTTTGGACCTGGTCGTCCAGGCATATACTGGACTGGCTGGAAGTTGAATGGGTTTTGCACATTTTCGGATCCGCTCGTTTCATTCTCACTTGCTGCGCTTGCAGCACTGGCCGGACTATATGGAAAGGATGAGCCGGTAGGACTGAAGATGCTGCCAGTACTAGGTGTAGGTCTTTGCGATACTGAGTCACTCGGGGCTAACGTTCCATAGCGCTCCGATGGGAAAGTCGCAGACATGGGAGAGAGCGCATTGGGATTGAAACCCAACTTCGCAGGTGACAGTGAACTCTCGAACCCCAGGCCGAATGGTTGCTCCTCATCTTCAGGAGGTGGTGTTGGTGTGCGCGGTGGTATAGGGAGCGGCATTTCGGAAGCCATTGTAGTGGAGTAAAGGAGTGACTATAAAGAATGAATGCTATCTGTAAACCATCTGAACAGCGAACGAAGATAGACGCGAGGTCGGAGACGGCATGAGCACGGAGGTAGAGGCGGAGGGGGGTCACTTCTGAGGCTGTCCCAATCCGGCCTAGCCTCCTTGACACTCGGCCAGTGGGGAATGTTATTTCAGGAGCAGCAACCTTGGAAACTTGTCGCCACTTTCCCGAGGTCATTCGCAAACACCACGCAATAGTGACATGCGCGCCTCGCAAATCCGATCGCAAGCCATGAGAAATCTACGTCGATAAAACGAACTTGCCATATGGGCCTCTCGCTCGAGGAGCATGGAAAATGGGATAGACGCCACACGAAACGGTGGCGATGGCGTCTCCAAGTGGTCACTGAACCGCGAACCGAAGAATGCCGACAGCGATGCCAGCCAAGGAGGGCACAAACGAAGCCTTTCAGGTAGCATTCTGGGGAGTCTACCCTTCTTGAGATCCTCCAACAAGGACCTCACGCCGCGCTCGCCGCCCAAACGCGAGGACGATGACGGGCATGTGGACGACGAAAGCTCGAAGCGCGGCTCTGCCCTCGCGAACGCGCTACGCCAGACTCAGGGCCGAAAGAGGAAGGGGTCGCTGAGGAAGACTGCCATTCTCGGAACCGGGAAGCTGAGGGAACGGCGGAACTCTTTCCTTGAAAAAAGGCTACCCACCAAGCCCGTCGCCATCAACACGGCCATGAGCCCCACATCTCCAGACGACGAAACGACCCCCCGCCAGTTCAGCTATGAGCATACATCGCTGAACTCATCTTCGGACAGTGGGTGGCCTCCATCACGTGCCCTCTCTGTGTCTACCGACACACATGACCACCTACCCCCACGTGTGCTCGCATCGCCCCTCACGAGCCCGGTTGGTCCGTATGCATCGACGACTGACGACGACGACGGGTTGTCGTTTTTCCGGCCGACTGTCTCGAGCAGCAGCTCCTCATACAATCCCGTCCAGCTACAGCCTCTTGGTTCCTCATCATCCCTCCAGCGCCGCCGCTCCAACCGAGCAGGCCAGAACTCGTCCTTGACAATAGTCCATACTCCCGCAGATCTAGTATTGGAAGAAGAGTGGGACTATAGCGAGACAGAATGGTGGGGCTGGGTGGTGCTCATCGTGACTTGGGTGGTCTTTGTCGTCGGAATGGGCTCCTGTCTAGGTGTGTGGAGCTGGGCGTGGGATGTTGGGGAGACGCCATATGCTCCTCCCGAACTTGAAGACGACCCAACTTTGCCCATTACGGGATACTATCCTGCATTAATGGTATGTACTGCAGTCATGTCCTGGGTCTGGGTCGTCGTGGCGTGGGTGGGTATGAAGTATTTCAGACACGCCAAAGTGGTCAGCGAAGACGGCTAGCCGCGTCATGACATATCTCGAATAGGTCCAGCGTTTCTATTATTACTTCACCGTTACATTAATTTGGTCTATTATCACCAATACGATCTCAGGTCTGAAACATTAAGCTATATCATCCTACTTATGCCCCATTGCGTCTACAAGCTCAAGCTTGGCTGGATTGATAATCCCAGGCTTGTTTTTCAAATACCATTTCGATATTGCAACATCATATGTAACGCACGCTCCCTTCAAATGTCGACCGACGTCCGATCATATTGGTCCTCTCCACTCTCTCTTTGGTCAACTCTGACGCACGGTCCGCTGGAAACTGGGATTGCCGACCATTCATCTCCACTATGGTCCGAATACCTAGGCGTACACATAGCGTGTCAGGACCACCACTATTACACTGTCTGATGAAGGATGTTGCCTGCTGCTGCGAGTTGGCTAAGGTAATAGGTTCTTACGCTCATTTCGTATGATTTTAGCCCACACATATCTAACCGCTCTCAGATCCACCAATTCTACTTGTCCATCATGGCTCTCCGAAGGAATCCTCAGCGAAAGTGCAAGAAGGAAGATCCACAGAGTGGTGTGGTAGATGCAACAGAGAGCACGACTCTGGAGAGGAAAGAGGACCGACGGGGATCTTTGGCTACCCCACCACAGCTCCTGTGCGTGCTTTGGTAACGCAGTAGTTGACTTCAAGAGAGCTAATCCCGTGAAGGCACAAACCCGCAACTCCCCCCGGGCCATCTCTAAACATCTCCCAATCATTCCGTTTTTTCGACCTACCTCGAGAAATTCGCGATCACGTGTACTCTTACCTTGTGGTCCGCCGTGGGAGAAAGGTCCCGATCATCGAAGCCAGGGCGGTTTTGCGTGCCCAAAAAAAGCGTGCCACTGCCCAGCGAACGCGCGAGCGACTCAATGAAAAGAGAGTCCAATCCGGAAGGCGACCTATCACCCCAAGAGAGCCAGTCGCAGAGCCTGTCCTCCATCTCAACCTACTCCTGGCCTCTAAGATGCTTCATTATGAAGCAACCGACCTGCTCTATCAAATGAATTGGTTCGCGATTTCTCTGGATACTTTTTGCTTCAACAGGACCCATGTCTCAATGGAAGCACCATTCGGCTAGCAATTTAGCAATATCACCCGATTGCAGCTCGAGTTACAGCTCAAGGACTCGCAACGAATGAACAACTACATCGACTGGGCGACCTTCTTCTCCACCTTTCCGAACTTGAAGTTTCTTCGCATTATCCCGACCTTTCACACTCGGTATTTTGATTGGGCACGCCTCGAGCTTCAAAACTGGGAGAACGCGCACTTCGTATTTCGCGCTTTCTTTAGAGAACTCCTCGCTTCTATTCCGGATCGAATTCACCTCGGACTGGGTCTTTCGTGCGAACCCGAAGAGAACATGCATTTAGAAGGCAGGGGTACCGTTTCCCTGTCGTTCCTTCAACAGATGTATGATGACTTGAGTCGGAGGAGAGGCATTAATAGCACCTGAGCTATCGCCAGCCTTGGGTGTGCTTGGTTGCGAATTGCGGTGAGACACTAGGCGAGCAGGAGGAGGTGGCTGGGAATTATGCTTTCAGATTTCCATTGCTACCACGACGGATTTAACGATATTACGATGTCCCTAATTATATAAAATGGGTCAATGGTATAGTGAACAATAATCCTGCTAGACGATGTACCTAATACTAAGTGAGCTCACCGCTCTGTTAATCTGAAACTCATAATTGCAACTAGTATAAGCTGACAAGTCACCCTTTCTCCCACCGCTGCAATATGAGCCAAAATTCAAAGCACTATTTTTCAAGTTATATATTAAGTTAAGACGGCATGATCACGCGAAGAGGCTGTGCGCATTGATTTACCGTGCAACCTGAAACTCCTCTCCACTACCTCATGCTTCTTTCCGTTCTTCTAGGGAATACAGCTTAGATCGCGAATCAACGCCACGGATCTACTATGCATGAAACTCCTGACGAATTCTTCCCGTGTGCCTTGTGTGACGGATATCCTAGAGTAGTGAGATAAAAACAAATTTTTGAGGGTTTGGAAAATTTCGTCGCATGTAAATTAATATAGCCTGGCACGCTACCTCTGCTCCTCACTTTGATTCACATCTTAAATATGCAATACTTGCCCCTTTCTCTTCTACGATATACTCTCACCCCAATAACATTGAACTCACCATCCCAATATGGTTAGACCCAGACGCCAACCCGGCTGCAACCTTGACTTTGCTTCCTCCACCGCAGCCCATAACTTTCAAATATCCCCATACCTCGCGCGAAACGAACGCCTCACGGACACAAATCATGCAGCCCTCCCATCTCGCAACCCCACTAGCTACAATCGAGCAGCTCGAAACCTCAGGATCCCAGCTCGACGGCATCCCAGCCGATCTCGAAGACTCCGTTCGCTTCGCAGGAGCTAGGCTTACGCAGGCTGCCGGCATTTTGCTGCGGCTGCCGCAAGAGATTGTTGCGCAGGCGATTGTAGTGTTCACAAGGTTTTTTTTGGGACCAGAGGGGGGGAGCTTGGCCGAATATGACACGAAGGTATCATTCGCTGATTAGTAGTCAAATGGAGTCGATGATGGGGCGTTGGCTAATTGGATGTAGAACATTTCCGCAAGCTCGTTGTATATTATTGCAAAGATGTCAGCGTGGCCGAAGTCGCCACGGAACGTAATCAATGTCTATACCTACCTCGATTCGTTATCGTCGACCTTCATCGATATCGAAGAGCTAGAGAGAAAGCATGATGCAGAGGAATACTACGTCTCTGAGGGGACGTTTCAGTCTCAGAAGGCACAATTATTTGCAATCGAGCCACACATTTTAAGGGTTCTGGGCTTCCAATTACATGTGTCCCTACCCTATACGCTCTGCATCACTTATCTCCAAGCCCTTGATGTCTTTAACCAGCCAAGAGCCTCTGAGCTAGCAAAGAGAGCTATTGCAAGGCTGAACGATGCGTTGTTGAGCCCACAGCTTCTATATTTAACGCATCAATCCCCATGTCTAGCGACTGCGGCGATATACCTAGCAGCAAAGGAAGTGGGCGTGAAGTTGCCGGATGTAGAGTGGTGGGAGGTATTTGATACGGATAGGGAAGAGCTAGGATTCTTGGTGGTGGGTATGTTGAGTGTAGCGAATTTCGCGCTTGAAGAGAAAGGGAAGTGGGGAAAGAGAAAGGTTCCGATGACAGTTGAGGAGTTGGAGGTGGAGTTGGAGAGTAGAAGGGCTTCGAATAGCGAAGAATGAGCTTAAATGAGACGTAGCGTTCTATTCGGGCACTTCAAATGGGCTCAGATCCATCCTCCTCCGAGCTGTGGGTTATCTCAATGATGCCCCCCAACGATTGTCTACTAGAAGTAGATGGAAGAAAGTGGCCTTGCCGAACATGATTGAAATGCTACCATACCTTCGCGCATCAATGCCTAAGGCCCCCCTTTACAGCAAAGGTAAAATGACCTAAGTACAGCACATCAACCTGGCAATTTATCAACAATACTATATCGGGCCGCCGCTACGCGTGTTTGCGACACAAAGAAGGAGTTCGCACAATGTCTGAGATATTCATTATCCCAGCTTAATTCCTCATTTTCCGTCATGCTGCACAATCTTCCTCTCATTTTTTTTTTCACACAATGTCCGGGATACAAACCCCACAGGTTTGGGTCATAGGGTTATCGCGTAGTCCGCACTACAATCTCGCCTACAGATCTCCTAGTTTCACACGTGGAAAGGACGGGCAACGAGTGGCACCTTTATCCCAGCTCAATATGTTTGCTCGCCGCCTTCTTACGCGGGAAGAGTCGCCGAATTGTACTAGCTGTACTAAGGGTATTAGTAACTCGGTTGATTTAAAGGCTAGAGGTAACGGGCTATGTCAGCGGGTAGGCATGTATCTGAACGGCGGATCTGCGCTAAAGACGTACGCCCATCCATTACGAACAGTAAGTCCCATGGTAGAAGTTTATATACTGATCAAGCCTGTCGTGCTAACTTAATATGGTTCGTAGAACGATATACATTGCGATCCCGAGAAAGGAACTCCATAAATCGGATCGTTGTCGATTGACGCCACAAAGCTCCATACGGAACGATCTCAGCTTCTTGGAATGACGCAAAGTAGTTCAGATAAGGAGGTTACCTTTGAAGACA
Organism: Lindgomyces ingoldianus; assembly: GCF_010093535.1. NCBI lineage: Eukaryota > Fungi > Ascomycota > Dothideomycetes > Pleosporales > Lindgomycetaceae > Lindgomyces > Lindgomyces ingoldianus. The sequence goes on along the minus strand of NW_022985170.1, from coordinate 404,112 downwards.
TAGTAAAGGGCACAGGCAAAAGCAAGGGTGACTATGCCAAGACCCAATTTTGCGGAAAGCAAGCTGCGAAAGACAGCCTCCAATATTTCTAGGTAGACACTTGTTACATCAAAGAATCAAGCGATGCTGAGCTTACAGAAGCTATTAACTCTATTTTTCGCTAGTCCCAACATGCAGCCAAGTGTTATGTGTTCTTGTCTAACATTTCGCCCACCGATTCGGATGGAGACGAGTGATCCCGGAGATGGAAACCAGCATTCGAGAAATGCAGATGTTTCACTCGTAGCTGGACGGTTTAAGAACTTATTACCCCGAAATCAGTGGAGTTTTTCTCTGCAGAGGGTCAGCGGCTTGGTGATAAGCAATCTCTGGGCCAAACTCTCTATGAGATAACGGGAATCGCCATCCACGCCCTTCGAGGACGCTCTTCGTCTCATTTCAATGTAAATGAGCGCATGTTGTGGGCAGGAAAACACCAAACAAATCGAACAGGAAGAGCCAAGGCATACGCTCATATATGGCGAAGGATGGGAAAAGGCATTGAATCGGCTTCAGAAAGAGATCAAAGGATCTTTGAAGGATGAAATTCTGTCACTGAACGAAGAGCAAAATCAGAAGTTGTTAGACTCGTTAAGATTTGACCAAACCAATGCTCGCTAGATGGCTATCAAAGAATACCCACGCTAAGACATCCAAAAATGGCGGTTGAAAACTCTCAGTACCTTAGCAGTATGATTGTGGCCGCATGCATGGACTTAAGAAAGACTCAGGGAGATCCCTAGCGACCTACAAGAGCCGTTCAATGATAATTTGACACGCGACTCCAACAATAAAGACGAGCTGGTCTCATGTATTCAGTGGGTTCCCTTCTCAAGGCAACCGTTGAGTCTAGAGTAGTTATATTTTGCTACAATTCCCGGAGTTGAGCCCGAGACTGTATCAAGGTAGGATCCTAAAGAGATCGCAGGAGACGTTATTTAAAGATACAGTTATACTTAATTCCTCTAAACCCTATATTGAAATCACGACATCTAAGATTCGGGAAGTCATGTCCTCCCTCATAGCAACCCATACACTCCCTCAAAACTCAAACTTCTGCCCAACCAGCTTCTCACTCAGCACCCACAATTTCTCCGCATTATCTTTGTCAACGGCATACGGACTAATATTATCATCATGATCAATACTCGCATCCGCCAAATACGCTCCACTCCGATCCGCGATAGTCGGATCCAGCGCTGCCACCACCGTCGTCGCCGCGCCCTGTGAATGCGTTTTGAACTTGAACGGCCCATTCGTGTTGATGTTTCCGTTCTCATCAACCAGGCCTCGGGCTTTGAGCACTTCCATGGGGATATGGCGGCCGAGGTTGGTGTAGATAACACCCGGGTGGAGACTGTACGCTGTCACGCCTTTAGATTGGAGTTTAGAAGCGAGCGCGACAGCGTAGAGCATGTTGGCTGTCTTAGATTGGCCATAAGCGGCTTCTGGGTTGTATTCTTTTCCGTCCTGAGAGTTCTAGTTAGTATTCCATGCTTAATTACATACAAAAAGCCCGACCTAATGTATCCACCCTTCATAGAGTTTGGATGATATGGGTGAGAGGGTATACTAGCCTGGAAATTCCAGTCCTCAAAACGCACGGGCCCATAGCGATGGCCTGCACTTGAAACATTGATAATCCGGCCCTTAGCTGCAATAATCTTCTCCATGACCAAATTAGTGAAAAGGAAGGTCCCGATATGGTTAGTTCCAAACTGCTGCTCGATTCCATCTTCGTTCTTTCCCCAGGGGGTCGACATTATGGCGGCATTGTTGATCAAGATGTCGATCTTCGGCACACCCGTCCAGGAGTTGAGCTCCGCGGCTGCAGTTCGCACTGTCCTTATGGATGAAAGGTCCAGAGTCAGGAGCTTGGTTGGGCATGTGGGTGCAACTTTGGCAATCTCGGTTTGGGCTGCGGTGAGATTGCTTTGAGAGCGTGTAGCCAGGATGAGGAGAGCTGGGGAGTGAGGGGCAAGGGCGCACGCGGTGGTGAGACCTATGCCCCCGGGGGAGACGCCCGTAATGAGTACTAAAGAATATTATTAGTAGATGCGGATTCGCGAAGGGGTAGGAGGAGAAGAACTTGTTTTGCCCTTAATCTGGTCTTTCCAGTGCTCCGTGACTTCCTCCGCATTTGTCGAGAATCCAAACTTCAGACTAGCCATTTTCAAGTTGTCGATGCTTTCAGAAAGACCTATATTAGAGTTTTCTGAGTAAACAGATTAAGTACGGATCCGTACTTATAAACAAATAATTCTGTTGCCTGAAGTTGCAGTTGTTTTGAGAAGTTCTTATCCGAGTGGTCGGAAGCCTACCGAAATTTGAACGTCAGCATCCTTCGCTCCTTTATACCACACCCCCACTCCCTCTTGGCAATATTATAAAACTGTTACCTGATTCTCCGTCGCCCATCGTCCGCACCGGGACGGCGGTGCTTTCAAAATGTAACGGCCCGTGGCCCGTGAGCACGTTAGTGGTGCTGAGCTGCAGAGGACATCTATTCTAATGAGGAAGGTGCTCCGAGGTGAATAGATGTCGACGAATCTCTACCAAGACATGGTGTTTTCCTATAAAACAAAGTGTAGTATCTTTCAAATATCATTTGACATGGTCTGTCGTATATCCTCTATTTATACTAGAGCACTAATTGCTTGTTTTATCCTCTTTTTAAAGTAGTTCAACTTCTTACTATTTAGACTAGGTTATCTTACCCTAAAACCTCTAAATCAAGGCCGCTTCTCTGGCTAACTAGTGTCCTCATCGGGAGAGATATTAGTGTGAGTTTCTTGGTGTTGCTCTCCTCTTACAGATGCTCTGGAGCTTTGTGATAAGTTACTTTGTTAAATTAGCATTCTTGGTATTTGTTACCCCCTTCTTGTTATATAATCTTTTAGATGTGACGGAGCATTCGCTCAATCTAGCGCTGGATGCTCCACTACTCAAACTTCTCCTGCCTCTTCTTCTAGTTTTCCTCCTCTGTTTTACGTTTGTTGGCGCTCCTTTTGGTGTTTCAGTCGCTTTAACTAAGGCTAGGATGGCTCAATTACATTAAGATTAGATTAATTACTACGCTAGAGAATGCGCTTCACCTTCTTCTTACTATAGAGTGCATCCTGGTACTAGTGGGCATGTCATGGAGCTTTGTTTTCTTAAGCGCTTGTCTCTAGTTAGTCTCTGCTTTAAACGCTCCTTTTCAAAAGGTAGTAATTTAGGCTTAGGAGCTTCATGTGCGTTCTAGTACTAATTAATGGCTCCTTTACTTATCGTTAAACTTCAATTTAGGTTTGGGCCGAGTTTCCCTCGCAAATCTGTACGTATTATTTCCGTATTTGATTCCCATTCACCCTTCTTAATTAGTTCCTAATACTTGCTGTGCTCGTCTACCTTTTTCTGTGCCTTCATTGTCTGTGCTGCTGTCTCTGTTTCATAGATGTGAAAGGTACCTTTCTTATTATAGGAGAAGCATCTCTAAAAACATGGACCCAATGTACCCTTTCCATCCCCCGCAGATACAGCTCCCATTAGACTTCTCAGCAAGCTGCCTCAAACCCACATAGAGCTTCGTTGTACACTAAGGATAAGAGCAGTTTTCTACCTCTAAACTATGTTTTCTAGTCCTTAATGGACTAATAACTGTGGTTAGTGTTCACGCTATCAAAGCCTTACCTCCTTGTCTACGATGAGAGGTCTAGTTTCATTGTTCGTTTGACCTTCTTTGCCCCTGGTCGTTTAGTGTAGTCTATATGGATGTTGCCTTTATATCTCTGCCTTGTTGACAAAAGTTGTACTCTAGATGGTAGGTTAACTTCTCTCTGCTGAATTGATCCTTTCTTATCTTCTTAGCAAGCTCTATATTGAATGAGGGAGTCTCCTTATGGGGAACACTAGATATAGGAACGTCTTGAACATGTATGTTGAGAAGGATGAATTAATTTATTCCTATAGTTAAAACCTCTATCTCTAGACTTCTCGGTCATCTTCTTTTGGGATCTCTCCTGAATGCCTGTAAGACTAGTAACTTCAGCTGCTGATGCTCCACAGGACCGTAGAGCAGTAACTTAAGCTCCAGTAGCAGCATAATTTTATTTCGTCATGATAGAGATTTTACAAGCACTGTTTGGGGCAATTCGCTAAAAAGTTGATAGAATTAATACTGGAGGCTACCCGGGGGACATCTACTTCGAACACTTTGAGTTTTTGCCCCATTAGCACATCATCGTGCAGGAATGAGCTATCGGTAGCCTCGGAGATGCTGCCTATTTGAGACTACCCCCTGTAGTTGCACGGGCCACCGGACCTTACATTTTGAAAGCACATCTGTATACAAATACCGGATGGTGTAATCGGTGTTTCGAGGGTAAGTCGGCCCCGTGGGGTTAAGCGGGGATAAGTGGCAGAAGGCCGAGGGGCAATAGAGCCTGCGACACAGGCTCCGAGGCACGACGGCGTGGAGTGGGATTGCTCTCTGAAGGAGAGTTTCGAGCCATGCTGACGCTTTTTAGTCGGGATTTCGAGGCGGGGCCGGGCGAACTTGAGTCCGTAGATAGATTATATGAACGTCCCGATATCGCGTTGATTGGTTGAGGAGAATTGGGTGGGCGCAGTGGATGCCTATTTGGAGGTATAAGTGCGTATATTGCAGCTTAGGCAAGGAGAAGGAGATTTTCTTATGTTTTGTGCGTTCGAAGATTTCTTATTAATGGTGACCGATCAATTGACTCGTTTAGATGTGGCCCTTGGTTCTTGCAATTCAACGAGACAGAACAAGCTTCTTGCCCTCGTTAGCGAGGCCGAGCATTGGGCTTCGAGATCATTTCGCTGATTGAGGTATCACGATGGTGTGGATTTCAATATGTTGAATGAAACTTGCTTTATTTATTTACTAATGGTCTACTGGAGGATGATTCTCCGGAGTATTCCCTGACCATGAAACGCAGAAGTGAAAAGATTTCCTAGGAAGATTCCCAGAAAGACGCACTTTCACTGCCGTAGAGTCTGGTGATTTGTTTGCAAGCTCGAGCCTCCGTTCACGCCTTATACATCACAATGAGCGTGAATGGCATACATGATCACCCCCATACCACGTTTCCTACGCGATGCATTATTTGAAAACACCACTCTACCAGGCTCTGAGTATATCTGCACCTTATACTCATAACCTGCATAAGGTCGCAATTTCTACATAACACAACAGCTTGCAGAGCTGCAAATTCTAATCCGTAATAGATGAGGCCAATCAAAACCGCCGCTAGTTACTAAATTTACCTTCGAGCACTTTGTGATACTACTGGAGATGCCATGGCCAGCCACATCTCAAAAAACTTCAAGAATCTCACTTGGTTTGACATATCATCTCCTTCTGAGGACGAAGTTCCCCAACAAAATCCGCTGGTCACCCGCATCAACGAAATCCGTAAGCGACTGGACAAGATCAAGATCTCCGTTGACAACTGCGAACTCCTCATCGAGCTCTCTCACAAGGACTCGGATTATATGACCCAACCTCCCTGAAATCAAAGATGGAAGCACAATTCCGAGGAAGACAACCGCATCTACTATACTCTCCGGAAGGAAGTCGATAGTATAGGCGATGCTGCTACAAAAGACAATATCTGCACGTGGGAGCACAATGTTGAGTACCTCTGCCAAGGCACCTTGCACGGGAACGACAAGATTGCCTACAAGAATCAGTGGGGTCAGTGGAGGGAGAATCTTCAAGGTATGTTCCTAAAGTTCTGGGACTGGGGTGATGCGAAGCGCACCTTAATCCTCGATTGGAGGAGCATGTGGATACGAAGGAGCTCAATTTGAGCATACCTATCTTATGGTTTGTATTGATAAGTGGCTTTATTTTGGGGTCATTATCGGCTGAGCGAATACCTAAGAGGGCATAGAACATATCAAATAGCATGCTGCTCTCGAAGTGATATGTAAGCCGAAGAATTTGTAGGAATGATGGGTTAAGACGCAGAGGAAGCCCCTCTCCACCAAAAAGAAACATCAGATACGCGTTGTGCAAGCCTCTGATATCGGGCCTCCTCAGCTTTCTCCGGTGTTGCGTTCTTAATAATACAGAATTGCTGAAAGGCGCCAAATGACCTAGAAAGGTTGCCAATTAACGGCTTCTTGGATAACCTACCACCTCTTGGATCAATCAATATTGAAAAGTGATTTTAAAGAGTTCCATACCACAGAGGGTTCTTGTGGGGAAGATGAATGAAGAGCTGGATAAAATCCCACAGTATCTCTATCAGTAACCAGGGATACCCGGCAACTCTCCTCATGCTTTTGGAGCGCTTGGGGCTTCGGAACAGCTAGGTAAGATGTTGTGGGCGAAGGGGCTTGGCTGTCATTGCGGGTTTCGTTGAAGATTATAGTCTTAGAAAAAGCACGACTGGGAGCTCACTTGCTAGAAATTACCTTCCCTGGTAACTTGATTTATAAGATTCTTGCCGTATTGCTGGGTTGTACCGCATTTGAAAGATTTCCTGGACTCCGGTCCTCATATTGTTCTCGTTCAAAATCGCCCGAGTTCTTCTGATCGTATCACACCTAGTAAATACTCAAGATTTTCCTGGAGGATGAGCGGAGACCCTGCCCACTAGGGAATGTTCTTTGCTTCTCCATTATTCAGGGAAGTGCTCGAAACGTTCGCCTGCAGTGTCGAGATACAGCTCATTTCGGAAATGGCGGATGACAGCAATGGACGCGCTAGTCCCCCCATATTTCCTCCCATTGAAGCTATTGTAAAGGGAAATTGGAAAACCGCCGTTCTTTAGTTGGAGACTGGGGCTTGCGCGGCTGAAAATATGACGAAGCAGGAAGGATGGTGGCACGGCAAGACACATCAATGGAACGGCTGCAGCAACGGTTCTCAGTGGAGCTTTAGCATGCAGAGCACATTCAGCGGAAATGAGAGTATTGCGTTTCGACGTCATTGCGGTGCAGTTTCGAGGCGTTTCTGAACAACTAGGCCTTTGTTTCACAAACAGCGAGTAGAAAGAACCATATTTGAATATATACAGACTACCGACAAGGATTTGAAGGCATCTCGTAACTGCAACGCCATACGGTACCCTTCACCCCTCTGGGGTGTGTGTTCCACAATGAGTCCACAAAAGTGAATGTAGATCCATGCCGGGTAGCCTGCATTAATAATCATAGAAGCCTTTCCCACTCTTCTTCCCCAACCAACCAGCATCGACCATCTTTCTAAGTAGCACCGCTGGCCTGTACTTGGAATCTCCTGTATCATCGTAGAGCACTTTCATGATAGCTAGGCATGTATCAATTCCGATAAAGTCTGCAAGCTGTAAGGGACCCATGGGCACATTAGTGCCGTTTTTCATGATGTTGTCAATATCCTCTTTGGTGCCAACTCCGGTTTCCAAGCACATGATGGCCTCGTTGATGTAGGGCATGAGAATTCGATTGGCCAAGAAACCAGGGGAATCGGCGCTCCGTGATGGGATCTTGCCCATTTTCTTGCAGAACTCGACGGCTGTGTCTACGGTGTCTTGCGAAGTTTGCAAGCCTGTAATAATCTCTACACCCTTTTGAATTGGGACAGGATTCATGAAGTGAGTGCTGATGACCCGAGAGGAAGCTGAAAGGTCTGTTGGATCTCTTGTCGTTGATGCCGCGATTTTTGTGATCGAGATGGAGGATGTATTTGTGGCGAGGATTGCATGAGATGGGCATATTTGCGCAAGCTGTGAGAAAATCTTCGATTTCAGATCCGGTATTTCCTGCTAATGATTAGATTAGTGCCAGAGATACTGGCTAAGGATGAACGCGCCGGGACAGCTTCAATCACGAAATCAACATCTGACAGGTCCTCCAGAGACGTGCTTGGTATCAAACGCTCTCTAGCGGCTGCAGCATCATCTTTGGATATCCTCTGCTTGCTGACGTCTTTCTCTAGCAGTTTGTCGGCGAACTTCAAGCCTTTGTCGATTGAAGCTTGTGAGCTATCAATCAATCGGACCGGCACCGAAGCTCTCTGCGCGGCCACCAATGCTATCCCAAGACCCTGTTTGGATTAAATGATGCTCCCCACCCATGGACGGATGACATACCATCTGTCCGGCCCCAATTACACCAATCTTCTTGACTTCGCGAGCTGCGGCGGCTGGAGAGGTAGTGCTGAAGCTGCGGCACTGCCGCTTCACAATACGTCGGAACGCTTGCTTGGATGTGGAAGAGAAAGACATATTGTTTGTGAATTGAAGAAAAGAATTGAATTATGAATTGAGGAAAAGAATTGAATTATGAATTGAGGAAAAGAATTGAAGAATGAAAGTCGGAGCGACATGTGAAGCACACGAAGGTCGGAAGGACGCTCGGGCCGATGAAAGCCGAGGTCCATCTATGACGTTTTCGGATGTGGCCTTGGCGTATTTGGTGGGTTTGCAGTTACTTTACGCGCGCCGCGACGCGTCTCCCAAAAGTCTTAGTGGGACGAGGCTCGAAGAAGACCATCAACCATCATCATGCCGCAGACAACACTAGATGAGTGGACAAAAGAGTCTCAGGTTGACCCGGAGATTCGCGCTCATGTCTACAGTCTCATATCAGCTGTATGTATTATTGTACTTTCAATTGGGCGGTGCTGATGTACACAATAGCTTGGAGGCATAGGGGACGACGGCACGTACGCACTCGGAGATAACGCACTCCTTTGCTTGAAGGACTTGCGAAAATGGCTGAAGTTTGCCGACGGACAACTTAATCGACGCGATGTTGCGCGGTGCATGGCGGAGGCGAACCTAGTGAAGGGCGATCTTTTAGAGATTCTAGCCAAGATTTCAGAAAAGGTCCTCCATGACAAGCTAAAGCATAGGGTTGCGGTTGCATCCTGTATGTATGATACCCTGGATTCCAATCCGAGACTGACAAGTGGTAGTGGAACTTCTTGTGCCTCTGACCTGGCCTTTCGAGATTGATCCGGTCGAAGCAACCGTGAACCACCACCGACACGGTCCTTACATTCAATTGGCTCAAATTGGCTACAAGCGCGCAATTCTTCAATATGACCGAGCTCGTATTCTTCAGACTGCGATCCGAATTGCGCTGCCGTCGATGGCAATCCCACTGCGAGAGAGGCCACTGCGAGACGAGGGAATCATCCGGATTGCTCTGTACTTCATTCGAAATATTGCAATGCTCTCTCCTCCCAGTAACGTGCCCATGGATGGCGACGAGGCCGAAATATCACGATCCGCCACGATCGACACGTTTCACGAGCAAGATATATTCCAGGCTATTTTAAGTGTGGCGTCTAGCATCGGAGACGAATTTGTTACGCAGGACGTCGTCATTCTCGAGATCTTGTTCTACTTACTGAAAGGCATTGATGCAGAAAAGCTATTTCTCGAAGAGAAGAAGCTCAGCACGAAGAATACCGAGGAGCTCAAGAGCTTGATTCAGAAAGAGAAGGCAATGCTTGCAAGCTATGCGCGACACGCTCCAAGCCGACATAATCGGTTTGGAACCATGATCTGGGTAAAACGGGACGAGGACAAAGTGTCAACTATCTCTGGTCAGGATGTCTTGGGCAAGGCTCAGAAAAGTATGCAAAAGATGGATAGGACAAAGAAGTGGAATAAACCTAAGAGGCCTGGACGGAAGAAGGATGATGAGCAGTCACGGGAGGAGTTTGACCTACCCGTACCTATGACCTCGTCAGCGCGGAAGCGCCTGAAGACATTCGTGGAAGAGTTCCTCGACTCATCGTTCAACCCGCTCTTCATGCATCTCCGTAAAGCGATCGAACGCGAGACTGACCGCGTGGAAACACGACACTCTCGCCAATTCTTCTATCTTGCTTCTTGGTTCCTCCGAGCGGAATGCGCACGACGACGGACGATAAAGTCAAAGGCCGCGGACCAGAAGAGTGCTGAGGCGCTTACAGCTGAGGATGAGAGCTACGGGCTTGTTGCAGAGGTCATGAACCAAGAAACCTTTATTCTGCTCAACAGGTTCATGCAGAAAAGCCAGGACGAAAAAGCATGGCAGGATCTCAACGCTGGAATGAAATGCTTCACACAGATTTTGCTCACTGTCCAGGAGATGTCCGAATCTGCGCTGGAAGATGACCAGGAAATTGCGGAGAATATTCAAAATCGCATTTTTTACGAAGAGTCGACCCACGATCGAGTTGTGAACGTCCTGAGATCCTACAATGACCAGGGATTTGGCTACCTAGATGCTTGCACTGAGCTTTCCCACGTCTTCCTTCGCATGTTGGAACGATACTCTAAACAAAATGTTGATTTGCAGGTACGATCGAGGAAGCGGGCGAGGAAGATTCGTAAAAAGAAGGCCGAAGCCCAGGGTCTAGATAATGATGAAGAAGGGCATGTGTCGGAAACAGAGGATATCACCGCAGCACAACGAACCGTTTCAGACCGAAAATTCGATTTTACACGATTTGCGGCTAAATTCGTAAATCAGGGTAGCGTCAACACCTTTGTCTCTTTTCTCAAGTTCTATCAAGACCTGGACACAGAGCAGCTGAAACGCGCCCATCGGTTCTTGTACCGAGTTGCGTTCAAGATGGAGCTAGCCGTTCTACTATACCGAGTCGATATCCTTCAGCTGCTGAACAAGATGATCAAAGGACCAGAAGGCTTGGATACTGAATCACCAGGTTTTAAGGAGTGGGAGGAATTTGTGCGCCACTTCTTCCGTTCAGTGGTCAAGAGGGTCCAAGATAGGCCGGAACTGGTAGTGGAAATGTTGTTCAGCAAGATTCCCGCCACTATCTTCTATCTTGAGCACGGTTATGACCGGGAGCTACCATCACGAACGCCACGAGCACCGGCGGAACTTGAAGTCAAACCTGGATTCGAAAAGGCCGACCAGATTGGAGTAGCTGTTGGCGTGCTTGTTAATCAACAGAAATCAGACGCAATTCGTTGGGTGCGCGATGTTCTGTCGTCTGCTGCCGAGGAGCGCAAGGCTTGGGAAGAGATGGAAGAGGCTCGCAAGGCAGTTTCAGCAGCCGCCAACCCTGAAGGCGAATCTGCACCTGAGCAGAATCAAGAGTCTGACTTGCCCAAGCCACCGCCAATTTGTGAGTACCTACCTCGACCCGCCGTGCAACCTGACTGATAGCACACAGTGGTTAAACCCGACAATGAAGAGCGTCGTGTCGCACTATTCAAAGACAATAAGATACGCCTATTGATGGCGTTGGTTGGATTTACAAGACTAGGGCCGGACAACAGCCCAGATGCGACCTGGGTTGTCCCGTCTTCTCTGACAGCCGCAGAACTACAGGAAGCCATTGACCTAATTCGAAAGTTCGAGTTCGACCCACCAGTGTATGACGACGGAAAGAGTGCTGAGGACTTCCTTCGTAGCAAAGCGGCTACCGCACGTCGCTCAGCTCGTCGAGTGGACTTTGACGATGACTCTGAGGGCATCGATGATGATTCTGGAGAGGATCGAGGGGAATATGGCCCTGGTGGTCCGACTGCCAGAAAGTCGGACGCTAAAACGGGGCTCAACCGCCGCAGACGAGAGCGGACACCCCGCGAGCTTGACGATGAAGAGAAGGACCGCAGAGCTGAAGCCCGGCGCAAGAAGGAGATCGAGAAGCAAGAGAAAGTGAAGAGTACAATGTTTGTACATGACTCCGATGATGAATGGGAGTATGATGAGGAGCAGGACCGGGAGTTCTTCGAAAACGAGAATAGGATTCGCGAAGAAACGAAGGCGAAATTTTTTAAGTCTCTGGCGCTTGGAAGCACAGAGCTCGGCTCTACGAAGAAGCGGAAGGCGGATCAAGAGCCAAGGAAGGACACCAAGAGGTTAAAGACTCCACCAAAGCGGAAACCTGGACCTTTTGATGACTCAGATGAGAGTGAGGACGATGGGGGTAACGATGTTGTGAGCATAAGCAGTCAAGCATCTTCCGAAGAGGTTGCAAACGTTCTGGATGTGGATAGCGAAGACGATGCTATTGACACGCCGTTTTCTTCACAGCATGCTGGAGCGATATATGTCAGCGAGGAAGGTTCCTTGAAGGCGCCTACGCCAACGGTAGCAAAGAAGGATGTGGTGATGATGGATGCAGATGATGAGGAGGAGGAGGAAGACGAACCTGTTAGCCGTAGGCTGCCAGGACGAAATATGAGGGCTGGGTTTGTTATTGAGAGTGATTCGGAGTAAAGAGGGGCTCGCATATGGTGTTCGCCAGTTTTTGGGTAATGGAAGCACTCGGGAAGCATCGGTCGGCGTTAGTACTGCACGTCGTTCTACATGACGAGATTCATTTTAAGACAAAAAGCAGTAACTTTTTCGACGTTTCCATGATCCAGTAAGGTGTAAGAGAGCTCTCAGTGCACAACCACTCAATTTTCTGCAGTCTACCCTATGTAAAACTATGTTTCTACTTTAACGTGCCCTGCCTGGCACTAGAAGATATTTCACTCAGTCAATTGTCGCGCTGTTTCCTTCATAGCAGGTTACTTCCGATGATATGAATTTCTCAGGCCGTCGACCTGCTCGCGTCAGCCTAGGTGGCGCCTTCCAGTGAAAGTGCGAATCCCGTGACCTGCAGCTTCTACCCAGGTAGGTGCTCTTTCCTTGTTTACCTTTGGTTGTGTCGTCAACTCCATCGCCTTGCCACACTCCCAAAATGTACGTACCCCAGCTTTCAAGATCTTCACCACCACGTTGAAGCCATGCTCACTTATCCAGACAAACAAAAATTTGAGCAGATCCGTGCTCGGTGGGAGACCGCTCAACCTGTAAGCAACAAGCCATTCAAGATGGCGGGCCGCAAGGAGAGGTTAGCCCACCAGCCGCTCAACACCGACCTTAACAACAATGGAGGCAGCAAGGGATTCCGTAGAAAACTGAGCCACGGCCTCTCTTTCATCTCAAATCCTCTTTCGCAGCGCAAGACCACACCAGGTCGCCAACTGACCGGACGTCAGCCACTGGCTTCAAGCACCACACAACTCACTCTCAAAGCTCTTGCTGAACCTGGTGAATCTGGCCGGCTTCTCTCTCCAATTCGTGACTCTGCGTCATTCGAGCAGTCACCCGGTTCACCAGTGAAGCCCGCCACGTCCGACAACGAAACAAAAGACGACCGGACCGCTGACGTGGATGTCACACCAAAGCCACTCCCGCGCTCTCGCACCATGAGCTTCATACCGCGGCCTAATCGGAGTGGATCTGAATTGTCTGCAATTGGCCATGACTCCACGCCCAATACTTGCACCTCACCCGTCACCGCCAACACGAAAGCTCGCTTCACTCCTTCGAAGATTCCAAGCCCGACTCCCCAGCCCACTAGACAACGAGGTCCTAGCCCCCGGCAGTATACACATCTACATAGTACGCAACAGGCAAAACTTATTGCAGCCAGCATGGTCTTTGCCGGAGCGGAGGCCGAGACCAAATCACCTTCGAAATCGTCGGTGAGGTCATACACGACCCCGAATCTAAAGAAGAGCGTGAGTCCAATCCAGCAGTCAAGTTTCATGATACCTCGGAAACCAACGGCACAAAATAAAGCCTCCAAGTCTTCGGGTGTCCAGCAGCTCACAATGAAGGAAAATACTCCAACTGGCAAGTGTGACAGTCGAAGGCTGTCTCAGATTACGGAGAAGTCGTCCAAACGCGAGAGTCTGATTCCACCCTCTACCGCATCCAATAGACGTTCAATTGGGCCAAGCGCTTCTACCAGTCAGAGCAAACAATCAATTCGTGCAACGCCGCCATCTACTGGGAAGCGGCTGAGCGCAAACTTCTCAACCCAGACCCCAGTGACAGTCAAGCGGGCGCAGCCAAATAAGCAAGCGCTTCTCCAGTCACCCCGTACCAATCGGTTCTCGAGTAGCCACACTATTGCTCAAACTAGACTTATGGGTCCTGTCGCTCCGACAACACCAACGCGGGCGGGCACTACCGCTGCTCGCCCAGTCCTGCCTCGCGCGAGTACCGAAAGGGACCTTCGTAGGATGACTTTTCAGGCCCCTGGAGGGCGTAACGCCGTGGGGATGCCATCACGGCCTCCGAGTGATATCAGCTATGAGGTGAGGCTAAAACGTTCCTCTACTTTTCATAGCATTCCTATACCTCCTGACACTCCGCCACCTGTTCCCCCAATTCCGAAACAGTATATGACTCCTCCAAAGGATGCCACGCCGCTCGATCTAAGCCGTGAAGTCGGTAGAAACAATGTGGAGAGTCGGTTTGCGTTTCCACCACCTAGCAGCATTCACAAGCTGGATTTAGACCAATTGAAGCCTGGCATTGCGTCTTCACCATTCGATCCAGATCCAGATAGTGACGTTGGAGAGAAGTCCAGCATCGAATCATGGCCACTGACACGCTTGGCTGAGAGGGCTTCAAGTCTTTTCTCAAATTCTCGGCCTTGGCATATATCTACCCAAGATGACGAGGACAATGCTGACACTGAGAATAAACCGCAGATTAAAGATTCCATGCCTCCAATTTGGTGGGCTGGTCGTTTTCAAGCTAGGCTTGATCAGTGGCGCACCGAGGCTATGCACGCAGAACTGAACCCGAAATACAAACCGGAAGGCCTGCTGGGTGGATGTAAGTTGAGCCAAGAGAAGATGGCGGCTGGCTACATCTTCCTTCAACTCCGGGATCAGTGTGGCTCTAAGCAGGCGGCAGATAGCCTTTGGGTGTGTCCAGGGATCGATCTGTTCCTCTTCTACCTATTCATTCCGCTAACCTTGATGTAGGAATACGAGTATGTTTATCGCCGGGATAACAAACTCCTCGACGCGGTGATAAACATTCCTCCAATGCGTAAGCAAGATGGCTTTTCGACCCCGAAACAAGGACCCTTCGGTAGAGCTGTACGGAAGCTAACACCACGAAAGAGTAGCCTTGTAAACCTTCTCAAAGGCAAGGGCTGGAATAAGATCGAGGACTCTAAGGGGACCTATGGGCCTGCTGAGCACGAGTTGTTGTACGGGACCATTCAGGGATCATCTTCGGGGAGCTCTTGACTTTTTTGTTCGGCTATGGATTCCGGACAAGGAGGTATGGGTATCTGTGGCGTTATTAGAACAGGGAAATACGACGATATGACGATACATGACACGATACATACCGAAGCATTCCGAAATAAGTTACGGATGACCTGCACGAATAAATGATGGGATGTTTGCTGTTTTGTACGATATGAGAGACTGTAAGACTCCTGATGGTTCGGCATTTAATCGGGTCCTTCAACGGACTTGATGGTGGCTTGATTGAAAGGCCCTAGAGACTTCTCTGAAGCATTCCCTAATGAATCTGGGTGTATCTTAAGCCGTCTGCTTGCTGGAACGGATGGGCGAGTATCGGAGCACGAGGTTGGCAGCATAATAAACGCAAGCAGCTGGGTACAAGCCACGTATCTACGCATTAGCGTGATATATGTACAGACCAAGTCTTTGCGGGCAAAGCTATTATTTCTTCTCCACCCTAGGCGTTAGTTCCTCCACGGTGTTTTTAGGGTCTTTCCATGCAAGTGCGATGTACTTGGTGTGACTCCCTCTCGCGAAAACCTCTTCGTTACTATTCATGAAGCGAATTGATGTGAATGCCATGGTTTTACCAACTGTTGCGGCTAGATTTAGCACTGATGAAGGTTGATTCCGGGTGGAGAACGGTGCTCACATTTATCACATGTCACTTCTGCTCGGATAAGATCCCCAATCTTACCGCCGGAGCTAAGATAGGTGACGTTTAAATCTGTGGATACGCCAGTTGAAAATAGGCCCCTGGACGCGACGGCTAGGGAACCTCCGAGATCGACTGGTTGTTTTAGAGTGCGTTGGAGATGGCTGGTGGAGGGAGGAACTACCCATGCTGGCGATTGTTCCGCCGTGAAGGATGTTCAGGCGGTTCTGAAGAAAGTTTAGATTTAAGAGTAGAGATTTGAGAAGGCAGAAGATAACATACGGTGTGTTCTTTCTGAATGTTGAGTTCAAACCTGACTTTGCCAGGAACCGCATGAGTTACGCGAAGCTGGAGGTGTTTGTTAATATGGGTAGAAATGGCATTAGAATAGTAATGAGCAGATGAGACGCACTTACGCTATCCAGCAGTCTATGATATGGATCAGATTAACGGGTGGTAACACGTAGTCCTCGCATTGAACTACCTTGGCTCCAGGCCAGAAGATGCACGGAATGATTCCCAAACCTGTTGAGCTGGTCAAACTTGTAGATTTCGAGGGGATATTCAAGTACTATTTACTGACGGATCTTACGAATTTCAGGGCAGGCATGATGCCGGTTTCAGTATTCCGTTGTGGAAGAGTGATGCAGTTCGGTATCATTGTGGCTCGGCAATCGTAGTCGGAAAGCCTCGGGCTAGTCTCCGCAGTATGAAGGGCGGGGCGGAACTTCCCCGCGGAGGCTTGGCAGATTTCTTTCCGCACCCAAGAATATTGCCTTCTCCTTGCCATCACCACATTAACAGACGCTCTCACTGCCCCGCTGTCTAACCTCTATGAAATAATGATAACAAGATAGTCAATTTGCAGTCAGATCCAGCATCAAAATACGATGTCTGCGTCTTCGTCCCAAGCACTCGAATATCTCGAGCTGCTCCCTGCGCAAACTCATCGCAAGCTATATGAGCAACCCTCGACTGCTTTAGCAGTCTTTCGGTGCATGCTTCCGCACTTGGGTAAGTTTATTCCCATAATTAACTATAGCCAAATTCTTATAAACGCGTTTTTCAGCCAAAACGATAGTAATGGCTATGCTCTACATGCCAGGCCCCTTCTCCGCTAGCGATCTCGATGCCTGGTTTCGACACGATGGCAAAAGAGATAAGGACAAAGCCATTTCCGTGCTCGAACAACTCCACGTTATCACCGCAAGACTAGAGGCACCGAGACATTACTCGTACAAACTCACGGAGGGCTTTGGACGCTCTCTGCGACAAGCACTTACTGGAAGCGGCACGCATCGGTCCTTTGGTGTTCCAGCACAGTCGACGGAGGAAAGGGTGTCGACCGACTTCTTGGATGATTATGCCCAGAAACAGTGGGAGAATATGTTGTTCTATATGGTGGGGTCAACGGTGGGGCTCGCGGCTACGAATGCCCTTGGCCAGGATGTGGGAGAGGGTACGAAGACGTTACTACGGGTGGGGGACTTTGTGAAAGTTACACATGGTAGAGTCACGATCACAAGGACAGGTTTTACTTTTGTGCTACAGGAAGCGAATGCACAGGTTTGGAGCCTGCTCATTGTGTATTTGAACTATGCTCCTAAGGTAAGCACCCTCATCTTCGATGAACCATACCGGTTCCGGTACGGAGTAGGGCTGATTTTTAGGCCTAGCTCGGCATGTCTGAAACCGACGTCCTCTCATTCCTCTTCATGCTTGGCTCCCTAGAACTCGGCCAAGAATACTCCATCTCCACGCTCTCGCAAACCCAAGTGCAAATGCTTGAAGACTTGTCTGCCTTCGGCATCGTCTACCGCTCGTCCAAAACATCCTCAACATTCTACCCGACCCGCCTAGCTACAACACTAACCTCAGACTCTGGTGCTCTCTCCTTCTCCACTTCGAATGCCAAGTCTGACTCAGAGGACCTCACTTCCTCAGGAACTGGAGCGACTAGAGGAAGCGCATCAAAAGGCTACATAATCATCGAAACGAATTACCGCCTCTACGCTTACACATCCTCGCTTCTCCAAATCGCCGTCCTCTCCCTCTTTACCAACCTCACCACCCGCTTCCCCAACCTCGTTTCCGGAAAACTAACCAAACAATCCATAACCCGTGCCGTCAAACTCGGCATCTCATCCTCCCAGATCCTTTCCTATCTCACCTCAAACGCACATCCGCAGATGCAGAAAAACACCCCCGTTCTGCCACCGACGGTCATGGATCAGATTCGACTGTGGGAGTACGAAGGCGAGCGCGTGGAGCCGACGAATGGGTATTTGATGAAGGAATTCAGCAACGATCACGAGTATAAAGATCTTGTAGCTTATGCGGAGAGTCTGGGCGTTCTAATTTGGAAAAATGATGGGAAGAGAATGTTGTTTGTGGACAGACTGGAGCAAATCAGTCTGTATATGAGCAAGAAAAAGAGTAGAAGTGAGTAGGCCAATGCGTGGTGTTTAGACCTCTACGTTGCTATGGAGAAATAAAGGGGAGGGAGTGAGAGGTTATGGCAGGAGTGTTATGAAAACGGGAAAAGTGGTGAAGAGCATTCGGAAGGGCCTCGGAGGATTGAAGAGTGTGGGGGAGGTGAATGATGGACAACAACCTACCCCCGGGAGTAGATGCGCAATGGGTTTAAAGGCCCATAGGGAGGGAAGTACAGGTTGAAGAATTTACTTTCAAAGCAAGGCGTCCTGGATGGAGTGGCTTCGTCTTTGGTGCATTGTATCGGTAGGCTCTAGGCATGCATTAGGATGGACGGAAAACTGGCGTTTTATGCTGAATTGTTAGAGTATGGAGTGGGCTAAATTCTCTTTTTCAGAAGCAGCAGTTTTCATTGGATTGTAGATATATTACTTCCTGTGATCTCATCTTTGTCGGCGGCATGAGTGATCCAGTATTTACTCAGTGGAGTTCGTGCTATGACTGAATTGTCGTGGGAGCCTTAATGTAATTCAGAGACGTCTAGGTCTCGGAGGCTATGTTGGATAAAGAATGCTGACCAGAAAAACTTGTTGATACAACCTATCGTTGCTCCATTGAACATATATACATCCTTCACCAAGATATTTCATTTCATTCTTCTTTTCCCTTTCCGTCTCTCCGTTCCCGCGCGTTCATGACGACTTCCCCTCTCTCGCCAGCCTGTCCTGCTCCAGTTCCAACTCGGCCTGTCGATAGTACTTCGCCGTATCAACACCATGGTACGGATGATTTACAAGATTGATCCACGGCAGCACGCCGGCGAATGTAGCGGCGTATTTCGAGTTCCGGTGAGCCACACCCTGCATGTATTCGGTCATTGTCGAGGTTCCGTATAACGGCTCGCCGCGCTTGACTTTGTCCACCATTTCTCGCATGTCCATTTCGATCTCGCGGCGGTTTTCGCGGGCGCCGTAGAAGCGGTCTATTACCCAAGGCAATTAGCACATAGCTGGGGCGGGTGGTCGGTGCGGGGTGTAGGAGGGGAGGAGAGGGAGAGGGGTTACATACGGGCAGACCTTGAATATGTGGCCAGAAAGCCACCAGTCAATCCGACGGCAACGGTCAGTCGCATGATGGGTGCAAAGCCTCCCTTGCCAACGAACGAAGGGGATATTTTCTCCCAGTAGAGCATCAGCGCTGGGCCGACGGCTGCGACGCCAGCGCCATAGGCCCAATCTGCGGGTCGGGCATATGAGACTACACGCTTAAAGTGTCTGCATCAATCAATCAGTGAATTGATCCCAGCCGAGGGGGGTGAGGGTTGTACGGGTCGTTGTCGATGAGCTACATCATGTTAGCTATTTCGCAGCCATTGAGCCAGGCTGGAAGGGTCAATTGCTTACAGGATATTCGCCAGTAGGTACCTTATCCGGCACATAGGGCGTAGTCTGTGAGTCCTGACTTGGTGAAGCCATTGTGTGCGGTAAGCGGAGGTCTTGCTGCGGAGTGCTGCTCTAGACGGCGTGAGGTTCGAGGACGGAAGGTCCCGTGTCGTGTTCAGCGACCGTCCGAGCGTGCGACTTTCACGGAACTTTTCTCTTGGCGCGTTGGATCACGGGGGGGGAGCTTGGAGCAACAATAATGAGCGCTGCGGCGACTCACCACTACCAACCCACGCCCCGAGTGAGATCCTAAGAAGAGGAGCTGTAGCCATGGAGGATATTAAGCAGGGAGACGGCAATAGCGCCCAGAGTGCCGCCACCACGGCCCAGCACTCCGACTTCTCGAGCATGCATGCCCGTCCCACCGTCGCCGATCTCAGCGGAGAGAACCATTTCGCGCAGGTCGCGCGGAAGAACTGGCTGAACTCGACAAAAACACCAAAAGTGCGCCCCCTGGTTGTCAAGGAAGAGCTATGGGACGAGCTGGAGAAGTCTGGCTTCGCGTATTCGTCGCTCCTCGTCTTGGAGAATCTACAGCTCCTCGAGAGGTACCTGTGGCAGGGCTTTACTGAGGATGCGTCGAATCATCATCTCTTGCTGTTGGCGCTGATGGTCAACGTGAAGAGGAGAGAGAATCTGGCATCTTGGGGTAGGAGCGACCCTACGTTGAAATGCGCCTAGATAGATGCTAATCTGGTAATAGAGCACTTTACCAGCAAGCCAGAGGACTTCTCGATTTTCTTCCGTCGCATACTCTCTATGACTGTCGACCCCTCGCATCCGACAGAGATCCGGACACATCTCATCTCGTTCATCATCGGCGCATTTCAGTCCTTGGACAGCGGCATAGTGCGAAAGGAGTGCGCGCCGCTTGTCTCGATATCCATGTGGCTGAATCTTCATTCAGATTCAGCCCGACAGGAGCTTTTCGAGCAAGAGCCCAAGCTACGGAAGGCATGGCGAGCATCCTCAAAACGGTTTGAGAGTGGAGACGATGAACTCAAAGCTCGGCTGCGCTTTGAACGGTCATGGCTGTACACGCTCATCATCGACTTCTTCGATCGGCTATACAACAGCTCAAGAGACACCGCTAAGGACAACTTGGCGTATTGCGAGCGCTTCATTGAGCTTCTAACTGACTTGCAGAGCCAGCTGCCAACCAGGAGATATGTCAATTCGTTACTGCGAGATCTCAATGTCCTTCCGGCGATCAAGTTGTCGCCTATGTACACGGACGAGGACAATGGTTTATTCAGAGATCTCTTTAATCTCTTGAGACATTTCACGTACTTTCCCATCCAGGACCAGACGGGCAGGCAATTGTCGAAGCTGGAGTACGATCAGGAGCACTATGCAGCGCTTGCAAAGTTGCAGAGGGTGGGCTATGCAGCGTTCAATGAGAAACTTACTCTACTAGCCCTTGCGCACTATGGCAGTGTCGGCAATAGAGAAGAGTTAGAGGGACATCTGCGTTCACTCGACGACCCGGAGCTTGTGGAACTCTGCTCTCTCATGGGTCTACGAACTGAATACCCCAAGTCATCTTTTCTAGTCCGGGACAGGCCTTTCTTTACTGAAGTCTTGGTGTCCGTCCATGAGCGCCGACCTACTTTCAAGGACGCCATACGCGAAATGCGCATCCTACCCACTGAACGGATTTTGTACGAAGGGACTTTTCTGCGGAATGAGTCTTACACTGGGTCAAGGCCACTCGCCATCCCGAAGCTCAATCTCCAGTACCTCACCATGGGCGACTTTTTGTGGAGGTCCTTTATCTTGTACCGATGCGAGTCTTTCTACGGTATCCGCAAAGATATGGAAGATGTGGCCAAGCGGATGCAACCGCGAGGAAAGGGCGTCAACTCGAAGTTTACCGGATTCTCGAGAATGGCTGTTCCTATTTCGAAACCCGCCATCGTGGACGTCGCGCCATCACGCGTTGGCGAGGACCACCCTGCTCATGTTCGTGCGGAGGTGATACTAGATGTCAGCCGTCTCCAGTTTCCCGTACGGAAGGAGTGGGAGTCGCTAAAGCCCGACGATATCGTGTTCCTGCTCGCCGTTGAGGGATTAGAAGATGTAGAGATGCGGAATGGCCACCATGAAGAGCAGAATACCGGGGAAGAGCTAGGCCTACGGAAGCTTAGGTGTGCGAGTGTCGTTCAAGTACAAGACGAGAACGGACGGCCTCTTCGTGAGCTTGCTCACGCTAATGGACCGCCTCCTCGAGCTCGACAACGAAGGCTCATCCTTCATCTGGATGCGAAACAGTACAAGGACGACATGGACCGTGTTGCTCAGGGGCGGCCAGACGTCTACGAAAACATCAACCTTATTGTGCGCCGACGAGGCCGAGAGAACAACTTCCACTCCATCCTTGATTCCATCAGGCGTCTCACTCTATCCGACATTCCAGCACCCACCTGGCTTCAGGATGTCTTCCTAGGCTATGGTGATCCTGCCTCTGCTACCTACAACCGACTCCCTAACCGCCTGAAATCGATAGACTTCCGCGATACCTTTCTGGACTGGCAACACCTCATCGAAAGCCTCCCCGGCAAATCCATCGAACCCCACGAAGACTTGCAATCATCCTTTGGGCCTCCATACGTCGTCTCCTTCCCCGCAGCTGAACCCGAAGCCATGCCTGTACGACCCTCGAAGAAGCGTCGTCGTGATCAAGTCGAGGTTGCACAACCTGTGCATGAATCTCTGCATGTCTCCACATACAAGCCTCCGAATACAGGGCCCTACCCTGGCGATGCACCCAAGCTCAACAGGGTCAGATTCACCCCTGCTCAAATCGAAGCGATAACTTCAGGAACCCAACCTGGTCTCACTGTTGTGGTCGGCCCGCCGGGTACCGGAAAGACGGACGTTGCGACCCAAATTATCTCTAATATATACCACGATTTTCCGGACCAGCGGACACTGCTCGTTGCACACAGTAATCAGGCGCTCAACCAGCTCTTCCAGAAGATTGTGGCGCTGGACATTGATGAGCGCCACCTCCTGCGCCTGGGCCATGGGGAAGAGGAACTTGAAACTGAAGCGAGCTTCAGCAAGCATGGCCGAGTGGAGAGCTTCCTGGAGAGAAGAGAGTGGTATCTCGCAGAGGTTGATCGCCTGGCGAAGAACTTTGGGGCGCCCGGTGCTCATGGGAGTACGTGCGAGACAGCAGATTACTTCAATCTTGTCTATGTGAAGCCCGCGTGGACGGGGTATTGGGACAATGTCCAGTCCCCGGATTCCAGCGTCGAGCAAATCGTCGTCGAGTTTCCATTTAAACACTACTTCGCCAACGCACCTCAGCCGCTGTTTCCTCCAAATGCTTCGCGAGAGGAGATTCTGGATATTGTGCGAGGTTGCTATCGTCATGTCGAGAAGATCTTTGCGGAGCTCGAGGATATCCGCCCTTTTGAGATTCTGCGCAATCCGAGAGATAAGGCAAACTATCTTCTTATTAAGGAGGCTCGCATTATTGCCATGACATCAACGCATGCGGCGATGCGACGGCAGGAGATCGCGTCGCTGGGCTTCCACTACGACAACGTGATCATGGAGGAAGCAGCGCAGATTACCGAGATCGAGAACTTCATTCCACTTGCTCTCCAAAATCCGCAAGATGGCGAGTTGCCACTGAAGCGGATTGTGCTGTGTGGAGATCATCTCCAGAACAGCCCAATCATCCAGAATTTAGCGTTCAGACAGTATGCTAATCTTGAGCAATCGCTCTTCCTGAGGCTGGTTAGACTGGGTGTTCCCACGATAATGCTGGATCAACAAGGGAGGGCAAGGCCTTCCATCGCCACGCTGTATAAGTGGCGATACCCTAAACTAGGCAACCTCCCCAACGTCCTCAGCTCGAGAGCGTTCCAGCTTGCCAACCCAGGCCTTCGATATCCATACCAGTTCATCAATGTTCCGGACTACAAGGGCAAGGGTGAAGTGGAACCCACGCCCCATTTCATCCAGAATCTGGGGGAAGCGGAGTACGCGGTTGCTTTATTCATGTACATGCGACTACTCGGATATCCAGCCAGCAAAGTCAGCATCTTGACGACGTACGCAGGGCAACGGGCGTTGATAAAAGATGTGTTAGGCCATAGATGCAAGGGAAACAGATTATTTGGGCTCCCCAGGATCGTAGCAACGGTAGATAAGTATCAGGGCGAGCAGAATGACTGTAAGTTCAACATCCCCGGGACCTCTCTCTCTATTCCTCAAAATACAGAGATCTGTTGACTGTTGACGGTTATACTAACGATATGGAATTCAGACATCATCCTCTCCCTCGTCCGCACACGCTCCATCGGCTACCTGCGCGACATCCGCCGTCTCACCGTCGCGCTCTCGCGCGCCCGTCTAGGCCTCTACATCCTCGGCCGTCGCTCCGTCTTCGAATCCTGCTTCGAACTCAAACCGGCCTTCGACGTTCTCTTATCGCGCCCCGACAAGCTCTCCCTCGTCACCGACGAACTCTTTGGCGAGACCACTAGGACTGAGGATCAAGATGCGGATATAGCGACTATGGAGGGGGTGGAGCATTTGGGGAAGTATGTATATGAGATGACGAATGCGAAGGTTGAACAGTTGAAGGCCGGTGGGAAGAAGGGGAATGTGCAACTTGCGGTGGAGGATGTGAAGATGGATGGGGTAGGTGTGGATGAGGATGAGGATGAGGGGGAGAGGGAGGATGAGGTTTTTGTTAAGGATGATGAGGTGGTTGAGTAAAAGACTCTCTTGACGCACCCTAGGAGGGAACCGTAAAGCGCTGGAATCGGATTTGCGCAGGTGGGTACAATTTAGTCCTCCTGCCTCCAGTATGTATTTAAATGTATAGAATTAATTAAGACACCATGACATGATCTTAAATTCTTGAATTCGTGTGCTTAAACAACATAGCCAGACTACTTCTCTCATTGATGAGATAGAGTAATCTGGGAAGTGCCAAGCCTATCTAACTTGCATACATTCACAGCATCCTCTAACTCGCATAACTATTGCTCGCACTCAAAATGAGTAAAAGGTATCTGTGCAACGCAACGGTTCAAACAAACACCCACCCACGCACCCACCCAGCATGCAAATCCTACCAGACTACCGAACATAATAATACGGCCTAATTATGCGAAAAAAAAAGAAAAAAAAAGACGCGTACTTCTACCTACCTCATGTCGCTCGAATAAGAGCGAAGGGACCAGTGTGATCCCACCAGGTTCTCAACAACTCAACTAAATCTTCAACTCCACCATAGAGCTTTTTCGAAAATGCAGTTTTACGTCTTCTTGCTCGATGCTCGTCTCCTTCGTACAGATCCATGTACTCGCGTACATATTAACCCTGCAACTCATCAGTTAGCATTTGAAAATCTCTCCCAAACCCTATGTTATCTGACACGCAACACAATCTCAGGGCACTTACCGATCAATACAACTCCCCGGAACTCTCACCGCAACCCTCTTAGCCTCAAACCCACACGCCTCAAACGTCTCCACATACCACGGCCTCAGTCCTGCACTCCTTAACATCACACGTCCCTTCATCTTCAACGCGCGATTCAGCGCGCGGATCTGTTTAATTGCTTGCTTCCCCTCTGGCGGAAACCAGTCCATAGAGTCCATGACGACGACGATCGTCAATGTCCCCGGACGCATGCGCGCGATAACTTCGCTGATTTCATCTGTATGGATACGCAGGCCGTTGAATGCGGAGGGTTTGGAAAGCTTGATGTGGGATTTGGGTGAGAGGTAGGTGGGGTGCGAAGTCGGTGTGTAGTGCCCCAGGAGCGTGAGTAGATAGTAGTGGTTTGAAGTCGAAAGCAAGGTAGAGTTGACGACTGGCTCGAAGGTGTTAAGTACATATTCGTACACCGCGTGGCCTCCGCGAGAGCTGGAGCTGCTTGGGCCCGACGCAGATGCACCGGGCTCGTCGTTTCGAAGATAGTCGGCTTCGATCATATTGCGTTGGGCCGGCGGCACGCCGAGGGCTTTCCACAGCCACTTCTCGTTTCCGATAATCGTCCATGTGAGGATTCGGCTGTGGAGGACGTTCTTGATACTGCGTCTCCAGATCTCTCGCTGTTCGGCGAGTGTCTGTGCAGCACACAGTTTCTTGACTTCTTTGGATAGGCCGAGCACACAGAATAGCCAGCCGACGAGTTGGATGGCGTTACCTGATCCGCCAGAGTAGTACAGGCCTTGCTTTTCAAACGCCGAGGGTCCGTTCTGCAGCCAGTACTGGAACGCGAGACTAGACATGTGTGGACTGAGTTTGTTAATGAGGATAGAGCGAAAGTCGGTGTGGCGACCTTCGCCGAAGAGCTTCCAGACATCAGAGTAACCTAGAGCAGTGAATGCGGCGACTTTGAGTTCCAGGAGGTGGTTTTGACTGGGACTAACGTCGGTGTTAGTGCGAACCTTTGAAGTGGACGAAGGGTCAAGCATACTTGAGATCTACAGCATGAATTCGTCGAGGGTTGTCAAGAGCGAAGGATAAGATGTTGTCCCCAGCACTAGTGATAGCAAGAATGACATCGTCGGCCTGTACTTTGAGAAGCCGTGCATCGGCGCGGTCGTCTTCCCATGTAAAGGCGTAGATGTAGCAGTTGTTGAAGCGTTTGTGCTTCTCGAGAGTTTCGTCGTAGTGGATTCTCCAGTGGTGGTTTTGGTACCTGTTATCATCAATCAGCCGGCTTTGGGTTTATCCCGGAAATCTACTAACCACGTCGCTGGAAGAGGGAGGCTAGACTGCAGGTTGACGATAGCAGACTCGTATGCCTTCGATCGAATCTCAACATCCGCAGGCGTAGGACCTGTCTGTAAGTCCAGAGCAGAGAGGTAAGGAGACTCAGTCGCAGCAGCATCGATTTCAGCGAGCTTTGCGGTCGATGCACCGTTATCTTTTGAACATCCTATCCAAATGTAGTAAGGCAGTTTAACACCGAAAAAAGTATTCCGGGCGTTAATGCTGAGGACTGTACCGAAGCGATACTCGAGATAGTCCTGGGTGGGTCAGCAAAAAGAGGCGGCAGGCCTGCAGTTCCTTCCTTACTCTTCGCGCAGCCTCGAGGTTCACCCTATCAATTTCAAACCACGTGCGCCAGAACACTCTCGAGACCCACACACAATGGCGATCAATAACACCGCCTGTATAATTGCGAGTTTGGTAATCAACCTGATTCTGCACGTAGAAATCACAGACTCCTACAACACCATTCGGAGACAGCAGAGACGCAATAGAGTCAATAACCGGGTAGAACTCGGGAATCATAGAAAGCGCATAGCTCATAGTGACCAGCTCGGCGCCGCCAGCATCGGCATTTTCGTCGAGGTCGCGGACAGGCTGACCCTGGAGAATACGTTCTTTGCGTTCGTGTGCTTCATGTTCATGCTCGTGGAGACGGAATGCCCGGGCATCTTGGCAGATGACTTTGACGTTTGTCCAGCCCAGGCGTTGAAAGCGCTCCTTTGCCATTTCGCACAGGCTTGGGGAAAGATCAACGATATCTAAAAGTTATTAAAATAGAGAAACAAAACAAGAGCTATCATGGCATACAAACTGCCCGGAAGAAATCCTGTACGGGAAGAAATTCTCCCATTTGCTCAACACTGTGGTCATTAGCTAGAGGTTACTCGTTGGTTGTGACGCACGCACTTGTGGCCAGTTCCGCCACCAATCTAGAGCCGTTAGTGTTGACTTGCTTTATATCTCGTCCCGTCTTGTACTCACATCTACCCAAACAGGTCTTTGAGAAATCAGCCCAGCGTCGGCGCGATGCTTGAGCTGCGCCGCGACTACTCCCAACATATCTTCCCGACCCTTAAGAAGCCTTTTACGTGTAGCATCATAGACGTCCGCTTGCGCTTTGTAGAAGCTTTCCTACTAAATGTCAGCTCAGTCATATCTATCATTGATTTGAAAACGGACTAAAGCGTCTTGCTGATTGCCTGTGCCATCGCCGGTATGTGGCTTGACAAAGCAGGCATAGAAAAACTTCAAGTAGGCTTGGAAAGTATTTTGTTCCCCTGAAGACTTGCCTTTCGGCTTGAACGCAAGGACAAATATAGTTGCTAGGAAAATACCAACGACGCACAACGCCACTAGAACCAAATGGAACGGGTCCCGGAGAAGGGCCGTTGAAAGGCCCAGCATATCTGTGTTGTTGAAAGAAAGCCAGCAGAAGATGGAGAAGACGAAGGAAACAGATAAAGCAAGAGCTAGGCGGGAATCGCGTGGCCTTAAATCTTGTAGACTCGAAAACGGCAATCCGATGTCGGGAGGTGACGGTGCTGGTCCACATGATGCTAAACAACCAACATATTCACGGTGCTCGACGATGAGGCGTTTGAGGTCTGTCAGCCAATAGAACTACACACATGCTGGGCAGATCCGGAACCATATGATCAGAACATGTTAGCCTCGTCTAAAGGCGAAATGGGGGGCATGCTCTGTGGTCGAGATCTAGGCGAGCTTTGAAGCCGCTATCAGCGGCTATGCAGGGCAGCAAAGGAAATAAGGAATTCTCTAGATTTCTTGGAGGCTTTGGGAGAAGATGTTTGCGTTTGAGCCTATCAAGACAAAATTTAGATACTCGTGCTTGAAGAGGGTGGTGTTGAGGTGGTTGGCTTGCCAAGTCGAGTTCTTCATGTGTTCGTTCTCGACCAATCAAACGCCTCGACTCAAAGGCGTGCACGTTTAGCCCAACACCAATGCAGGGACATGTGTTGAGGGCCGTTCAGATAAGCTGCGGACAGTGACCTGCATCCTCTCCTAAAATTACAATCAGCGTGTTGGTAGTGGAGAACGAGATGCAGAGGCCGGCGATAAATTCCGGAGTATCGGAACGGAACACGTCAGTGAACGTCGAGACCTGTGATGACCTGCTAGGAATCCACAAATGTTAGTACCAAGAGCGTGACACCACATATATCTCCGTTCATCCATGTTTGCTACTGTCTATTGATTATGAGTACAGCGCAGCGGTAAGCAGCGCATGGATGCAACCAAAGCCTGCCATGACGACTCCACTACGCGTAGAAATTGACTGTATCTTTCTTCTTGGCCTAGATAGGTGTAAGCATAAGTGCATGAAAAATGAGGAGGGAATTGTACCTGAACTTCTGCAATGGCATCGACGTAGTGCTCGTGACTGATTTTCTGCTGGCCTAACCGGAGAGCAATCATTCCTGCCTCGACACACACAGCTTTCAGTTGTGCCCCGCCAAACTCGTCAGTACTACGTGCCAACTCCGGCCAGTTCACTCCATCATCAACGGTCATTTTCCTCGAGTGAATCCGAAGGATCTGTGCTCGGGCCTCTTCGTTTGGTAGTGGGAACTCGATCTTCCTGTCCAGACGACCTGATCGAAGCAGAGCAGGATCTAGAACATCAACGCGATTTGTGGCAGCAAGAACCTTGACACGGTCATCGGAAGCAAACCCATCGAGTTGATTGAGCAGTTCCAACATGGTTCGCTGTACTTCTCTGTCACCAGACTTCTCAGAATCGAAACGCTTGGTGCCAACGGCATCCAGCTCGTCGATGAAGATAATCGATGGTGCCTTCTCCTTAGCTAGGGCGAAACAGTCTCGCACAAGTTTTGCACCGTCTCCGATAAACATCTGAACGAGCTGAGGACCAGCGAGTTTGAGGAAAGTAGCGTCGGTTTGGGCTGCACACGCTCGGGCAAGAAGTGTTTTACCTGTACCAGGAGGGCCGTACATCAAAGCACCTTCAACTATAGTCAGCAGCGCCGCATAGAGCGTGGGAACACCGGGAGTGGCATACCTTTCGGGGCCTTGATGCCAATCTTTTTGAAGCGCTCAGCCTCCTTCATAGGCCATACCACAGCTTCTACAAGCTCTTCAATCTGTTTGTCCAAGCCACCAACATCTGTGTACTTCTCCGTAGGCTTCTCGTCGACCTCCATAGCCTTGACTCTGCTGTCATACTCGGCTGGCAGTGTGTCGAGAACAAGGTAGGAGTCCTTGTTTACTCCGATGAGGTCGCCCGGCTTGAGTTTCTCGTGATCTACGAGACCAATGAGAGGGAGGAAGATGGTCTGTCGCGTCGAGGTTTTGATGACGGCGGATTTGCCGACCCTGGTGGCGTCAAGGTCAATATTTGCTCCTTCTTCAACCGCCTCCGCCGTCACATCAAGATCTAGTATCTCGACGACGTTGCCAACGAGATATGGGAGTTGCCTGTTTTAACGAATTTAGTATACGAATAAATGAAAGAACAGTCGAATCCTCTGAAAGAGGGTCGTTGGGTGGGAAAGACTACCTGTTGTTCTCGATCTTGTCCATGTTGTCCTTGATTTTCTCGTTCATGGATGCTTTCTCGTGCGTTAACCGCTGGAACTCGCTCTTCATGATCCGCATGTCATTCTCAAGCAGCCGCCGCCGTGCGCTGATGTCTCGCGTGCTCAGATTAAGAATCTCCTCGTCGAGGACCTCCTCCTCCTCCTCATCCTCCTCAGGCTCTGCGTCTTTCATTTCCGCATCTCCGTCGGACTTCTTGCCGTCTTTCCCATCGCCATCGCCACTCTTTTTCTTCTCATCCTTCTTATCTTCCTTCTGCTCACGCTCGAGATCATCGAGGTCTTCAAGTGTTGACATTGCGGTGGAGGTATTCTGAGGAGGCTGGGATTGGGAGATAGGAGGGTGCAAATATGGTTGATTTGGGGGAGAGGGAGGTGGGGTGCTACCAGTTTAGGAGAGTGTTGCAGCCGGTTTGGGTGAGGGTGCCCGTGTTGACGGGGGAAGCTGTCCAAGGCAGCTTAGGATTACGACCGTGAAGCTTCCGCGATTACTTAGCGTGGTCGGGCTTGGCGCTGGACCGCCGGCCCAATCAACTTCATTCACCGCTCTCGACATGCGCTTGATCATCTTCAGCAGTTGGAAATTCAGTGGTAGAAGGAAGCAGTGAATCTCAGCTTCACCTTCCAAACAACTAAGAGCTTTATTTTAACCCTGTCAGTGAGGAGATGCACAGCAAAGGGATCAACGTCGGAAACTGCGAAGCGCGCAATACCAAAGTGCACAGGTTGGTGAAAAGTGCGGCTTTGCTCTGAAATGAGAAAGTCCGAATTATTGACCCAAACCCCGGACGTCCGGCGGCGTTCCAAAGCTTGTGAATATGGAAATCCGCCGGGCAAGATTGTTTTTGATGTCCTTCAGCATTAAATAGTGTATATATATTAATGAATTCCTCAAATCTTATTTCAAGGCACCATGGCCTAATGGTAAGGCGTTGCTTTCCGGTGGCAAAGATTGAGGGTTCGAGTCCCTCTGGTGTCGTCCTTTCTGATTTTTTGCCAAATCCTGTCTCAGTTTTTTTATTCGCTAGCAAATGCGCAGGAAATTAGTCATCAGATGTTGTTGTGTTGACCTCTGATGCCCTTCTCGACTCTTTTGCGATGTGCGGTCCGATTCCGCTAAAGCGAGAACTCCCCTGTCAGTCGTCCCGATCCCGGCAACCACCTCCTTCCCCCCTCCCACATCATGCCATTAGACAACCATAAATCTCTCACTTTGTAGTTCTTTCGTTTACAACTCTATTTTATTTCTTCTTTTATTATTTCTTTCAAGGGCCTTGAATGCTTGATATCTGAGCAGCAATGGCTACATCAAGAGCTCTCTCGCGAGCATTCATCAATAGGCACGTACCTCACTATTGCAGAAGTTAAGCTCCGACTAATTCTCTCGCAGAACTTACCATACGCCCAAGTCCACGTTTACTCGGACATCCAAAGGATCGTTAAGCCTGGCATGTCAGATTTGATTCTTTGCAAGTTCTTTTGCGATTAACGTTCGAAAGGCTCTCTGGACGCCAAGGTCAAGCCGATTCATTTCGTCCTCCGCTGAAGCCGAGGCACAAGTGCCAAGCGGGTTATCTGAAGAGCTTTTGAAGAAGTCAAAGGCTCTCGCAATCGAGCTTCGCAAGTTAAACCATGAAATGACGCAGTTTTACCAGACCACACTTGGTCATAGCAAAGGCCCTTTTGTGAGCACTGAAGCACCTTCACAGATCCACAAATATACATTTAGGCTGATGGCAGGTAGACTATCCAAGAAACGGCCCCAAGCCTCACCACATACCCCTTCAAGGTCGAAGAGAACATGATCAAGGTTCGCTCAGGTAGTGACGTTGTGATGTGAGCTACTTAACTTGAGACATTGTCTAGTCTTCTAAGCTAACATTTTGATAGCCCAAATATCTGGCTAAGGTGAGGCAAGATTCTCGTTCGTACATGTCACGTGTTCCATCGCTCATCAATTGAAGGGACAATTGCCAATGTAGCAGTTGCATGCACAAAGCCACCAAGCAACGTCTGCTCGATACCTTCCAGGTATAATCTCT
The DNA here is from genome assembly GCF_010093535.1 of Lindgomyces ingoldianus. NCBI lineage: Eukaryota > Fungi > Ascomycota > Dothideomycetes > Pleosporales > Lindgomycetaceae > Lindgomyces > Lindgomyces ingoldianus. Next base: position 372,165 of record NW_022985170.1, on the reverse strand, counting down.
CTCATCGTTGCTTAACCTATTGCACCTAAATATACGGTTAGATTCCTCGCGACATAACGATACGGTCCTCTGAGATAGACCCTGAAGGTGTCAGAGTCAAATGTCAGTCTCCAGTGCTTCCATAAACTACCGACGAACCTTCTAAACCACACCAGGGAGCGACGGCCATGAAAGCCACTATACCGCCGATTTCCTCTCAAGCAGCCACATGTCCTACCTCCAAAGAGCCAAGGTTCGTCAAGACTTAGTGAAGTACGTTTATACTCCAAATATCACGCTCAGATGAAGAACTAACATAGGATCCGCCTAGCATTAAATTGTGGGACGAATCCATAGCACAGCGCCCACCCATCGTTAGTTATGATAACTTTCATGATAAAGACGGCGTGAAAGATGTGCTTGATAAAATTGTAAGCGGTGTTGAGACTATTCAAGTCCCACCAAATCAATCCCTTATACCCAAAACTTTTCCTAACTCTGTGCAGCGCACATTCGGGTTCTGCTATATTGACCAACTCCCTGTATCCCCCGAAGCAACTGAAAAGGCCCTAGAGCGCATAGCATTTATCCGGCCTACGCACTATGGTGGCTTCTATGATTTCACAGCCGACCTAGCCTCCAAGGACACGGCGTACACCAATATCTACCTCGAGGCTCATACAGATACGACCTATTTCTCCGACCCTGCAGGTCTGCAGGCCTTCCATCTTCTCGAGCACTCCGGCGGCGAAGGCGGTACCTCCCTCCTTGTCGATGGCTTCAAAGTTGCGAAAGACCTCAACCATCTTGACCGTGAAGCGTACCACATACTAAGTACTGTAAATGTGCACTCCCATGCTAGCGGCAACGAGGGCATAAGTATCCAGCCATACCGCGGGTTCCCAGTTTTCCAACATGATCCTGAAACTGGAATTTTGCTTCAAATTCGCTGGAATTCGAGCGACAGGGCTGGGGTTGCACTGCCAGTTGACCAAGTCGAAGAATGGTACGATGCAGCAAGGAAATGGAATGACCTGCTAAAGAAGAACGAGAACGAGTATTGGTGTCAACTAACGCCAGGGAGATTAGTTGTCTTCGATAATTGGAGGGTTCTCCATGGTCGCTCAGCGTTCACCGGGAAACGGAGAATATGCGGTGGATACAGTAAGTCTTCCGCAGCCCTTGGTTGAGGTACGACAAGCTAAAGCAAGCAGTCAACCGTGACGACTGGATCTCTAAGCACAAGATGCTTCATTTCGGGCAAGACGCAGTGATGAAGCATCTTCCAACCGGTTGAGCGACTGCCATTCCGCTAGCAGTGTCTCGAGGATCATCCACGTGCCTTAAAGCCAGTGGCCTATATATCTGCACTTATTCAAAAGTATATTTTTTGTAAAAAGCGTAAAGCTTCGCCTTTCTTTTTTGCCCTCAATGTGGCTCAACAACCTACTCGTTACTCCACTCCGGCTTCTGCTTGGCGGCGAAAGCTCCCATGCCAATCTTCTGATCCTTAGACCCAAATAGTCCATGGAACACCCTCCTCTCGAACTCAACACCTTCCCTAATACCTAGATCCTGGCTCTTGTTCACAACTTCCTTTGCCGCCTTGACTGCAATGTGACTGAATCCCGCAATCTTCGCAGCGGTGGCTATAGCACCGTCCGTACACTCTTCAGGAGTCTCAAACACCTTAGCAACAAGCCCCCATTCGTCAGCTTGTTTCGCCGAGATATTGTCCCCGGTGAGGATAGCTTCCATAGCGCGAGACTTGCCGATGGCCTTGGTTAGCCTCTGACTCCCGCCGGCACCGGGAATCACCCCCAACCTGATCTCAGGCTGTCCAAACACGGCATTGGGGCCGCAGTACATGATATCTCCCATCATAGCAAGCTCACACCCACCACCTAACGCATATCCGTTGACAGCTGTAATGAGGGGTTTCTTGAGGAAAGTGACTAAGTCAGACCAAGTTTCTATGAAATCTTTGCCATAAGCGTCAGAGAAGGTGAGGTCCTTCATTTCCTTGATATCGGCTCCTGCAGCGAAAGCTTTGTTGGAACCTGTGAGGACGATGGCGCCGATGGATTGGTCGGCCTGGAAGGCGCGGAGGGCGGTGTTGAGTTCAAGGATGAGCGGGGTGGAGAGGGCATTGAGGGCCTTGGGGCGGTTCAGTTGGACTGGACGCTGTTGATTAGAATATTACTATAACGGGCGTCTAGCTCAAGGATAAAAGCATCCCATACCCAAACCAACACCCGGCTTCGGAGTCGAGACGAGCAAATAGTCGTAGATCTTCCCCTCTGCATATGTCCGGAAAAGCTTTGGAAAGCTTGTGGCTCGGAATTGGGAGGCCGCTCGCGTTGAAGCTCGAAAAGACTGCATTGTGAATGTAATTGTGAATGTAATTGTGAATGCAATTGTGTTGAGCGACTCCCTACTCAAGAGACGTCGAAAGCAAATTGAATGTCCAGCTCCATCCACAGTCCAGAAGTGCAGGAGGGTAGCGTCGGTAGACCTCGGTAAATGACGACAAAGCACTCCCGATGGCCGTACTAGGTCTGAATGGGACTAGTGGAGCTTGGCGCGATTTCCCCTTGGCACGGGCCTCCAAGATTTCTAAAAGCGACCACAGCCTCAAGACACGCAGCGAGAAACAAATTCACTCTACATCTTCATCTTCACTTCTTTCCGTCCATCCCGGTGTGCGCCTGCGTATTTCACCTTGCTAGAAACATCCCCGGCCATTCAATATATATCCGCGCATACCAGAATGGACGCCCCGGAGCCGGATACCCCTTTCGCCGCTGTGACAGCGCAGACTACGAAATATGGACGGGTGTGTTGCGCCCTCCCAGTCACCTTCGCAGCCTCTACCCCTATCCTGCATCTCGATGAAATCACGCTGACCGCAAATGACAGATATACCAAGCCTACCTCGATAAATCCACTCCCTTTACTTCATACCGGTGGATAGGCACTGCTGTTCTTTTCCTCAGCTTCGCTTTGCGCATATTCTTCGCGCAGGGGTGGTACATCGGTGCGAACTCCAGCTACCCTCATTGCTTCCTTAGCTAACGTAACACGGTGCAGTCGCATACTCGCTCGGCATCTACCTACTAAATCTCTTCCTCGCCTTCATATCGCCCAAATTCGACCCCTCTATCGAACAGGATGAAGGCATGGAAGACGGCCACGCGGGCGGGCTCCCTACAAAGGAAGAAGACGAGTTCCGCCCTTTTGTACGTCGGCTGCCAGAGTTCAAGTTCTGGTATAGCACTACCAAGGCGATTGCCGTCGGATTTTTGTGCAGTTGGTTTGAGGTGTTCAATTTGCCGGTATTCTGGCCAGTGCTTGTGGTTTATTGGCTGATTCTTTTTGGGCTCACGAGTAAGTGCGCCAGTGGAGATGGAATAAGAGAGTAGAGAGAATGTGGACTAACGAGAAGCAGTGCGACGACAAATCCAGCATATGATCAAGTATCGATATGTCCCCTTTACCGTCGGAAAGACGCGGTACCCTGGCGCCGCGAAATAAACGCTCGTTGACCCACACTGTACCCTTCGTCACGGACCGGATGTCGCACGAAGAAGACCATTCTGCGCAAGGGACACGGCACCCGATCATTTCACTTCCGCTCAAACCTTGACATTATCACTTGTAAAGCATAGGTCCCTTTGCGCTTCATTTCAACCGCACCACATCTTCTCCTTTTTGTTGGCGTGGCTTTGCACTAGGGAACGAGGTTGGGATAGGATGAATGGAATGGCGTATGACCCTGTACAAGGTAGAATATGATTATCCTGCGTAATAACTCTGTGCGATGCTTGTAATCGAGTTTGAACCCTCAACTTTCTAATATTCTTGCCGCCTATAACTTGCAAAAGGGGCAACACAATTTTCTCAGCATTTCTCATCAGAAAAGCGTAGTTGTCTATTCTTCATCCTTTTGCTCTTCTCCATGCTCACCATGGAAGATCTCAAGCTGTATCAACGACGGTGGTGGATCAATGAAGTATTGGTTAGCTTCTCTATATTCATGAGACGACTCAAGAAGATGCGCATACCATATTTTCACATTTAATTTGAAATTGAAAAGGGTAATTTAGGACTAGAATATGCATCCCACTGATATGCACATTGATTCTAGTAGAACGGATTTGATTAAACCCGCGCTTACTAGAGATCCTAAGAGGGTCCGAACATGCTGTGGCAGGCCAAACGACCCGAATTCTTCCAGACTCAATCGACAAGTTACTTGGTTTGCCTCCTCGAATCCTCGCCAAACGTAGTAAAGCGTGATCGCAACACCCCAAGCCATGCTTATCCCAGCACACTCGCTTCGATCTTATCGATCTTATCCCCGCGTCACCGAGTCCCATCTTCAACCCATCTTCCCACAATGGAGGGAATACCGCTTTCCTGGGCACGAGACGTCCTCAAATTTTCCCTCTCAGCAACTGCATTATCTTCGTACCCCTTCTTAGACGATGTCGTGGCTTCATCGAGCGGATTGTCTGCGGCCGATGATATTGACCTTGATGATCCAGGTAAAGATCCTAAGTTCAGAAAGTTGGTGGAGGCTGTGTTGTTTTCCAGGAGGTTGATGTGGAGCTATAATGCTGTGCTTGTGGGAGTTTTGGTGGCATTTACGGTGTGGCATTGGGGAGAAAAGGCACTTTGGGTGAAGAGAAAGAGGCGGGTTGAAAAGGCGTTTGGGGTCCGCGAGGTGGGGGATGAAGCGTGGTCCTCGTCAAGTAGTACGATTTCAGGCACTGCGACGCCTCTGGATGCTAAGAAGAAGTCAAACACAGCCGGAGAAGAAACCGTTCCCCTTCTTCCAAGACGCAGACCTAGGCAGAAGATTGGATCTCTTAAATGCTGGATGCAATACCAACCACCCAAAATTCCTGTTATCAACAAGACCCTACCACCGAATTCGGTATCGTTTCTCATCCTCTCCTTTATTGCCCTAAACATCTACTTCAACCTCTACCGCATGCCACTCGATCCAAAATACCTCTTCGTCTTCGCCGACCGCTGTGGAATCATCTTCGTCGCGAATTTACCTCTCCTATATCTCCTAGCTGCGAAGAACCAACCAATCCAATTCTTAACTGGATACTCATACGAAAGTCTGAATATCTTCCACCGCCGGCTTGGCGAGCTCATATGCCTGGAGGCTTTACTGCACTTCCTTGGCATGCTGGGGGTATGGTATGGACTGCTTAGACATCTTGGATTCTCGTTGGTCAGGTTTCTGCTAAATCGCCTTGTTGGCCTCGGAATTGGTGCTTTTGTCGCGTACGAAGTACTATACTTCACATCTCTGGGCAGTTTCCGGCAGCGCTGCTATGAAATCTTCCTCGCTCTACATGTCTTCCTTCAACTTGCGGGTCTGTCGTTGCTGTGGTTCCATCATCATACTTCGCGGCCTTACGTTGGCATCCCCATGGCCATATTCCTCATCGACCGGCTTCTCTTCCGCCTATGGCTGAAGACTTCTTCGCATCCCGCGACTCTTACGATTCTGGGCGATAATGAAACGATACTCTTGTCCTCTAACTGGGACATTTCGGCCTCGGCCTCCCCTCTACTTCCCAAGTCCATGAAACAAGGCTGGTGGCCAAATGACCACATCTTCCTCACCATCCCCTCTCTCTCACACAAACACATCCTCCAAGCCCACCCATTCACCATATTCTCCGCTGCCCCGACCACAGACCAGGGAAAACCACCATCCGACTCCGACTCCGAATCAGCACACGCATGGTTCTCCCTCCTCATCCGTCCCCAATCCGGATTCACATCTACCCTCCTCTCCCACGCACGCCTCCAACCCAAGACCCGAGTCCGCCTAGACGGACCTTATGGCTCGTCTCACGCCTTCGACATATTATCAACCAGTAACACCGCGATCATAGTAGCAGGAGGATCCGGTATCGCAGTTGCGTATCCACTTCTATGGGCCCTACTTAATCCCAGCGCTTCGCCTGCAGACATCGAGCGTGGGCGGAGTCTGGAAACTGGCGGCAGCAGAAATGTCAAGCTCCTTTGGATAATACATTCGCCCTCTCACCGAACTTGGGTACCAGAGGATAAGATGCAGGAGCTTCGATCCTGGGGACTGGAGATGCTTCTTCCGCCTCCGACGAGTGAGGCAGGGCGTCCAGACGTCCGAGACATTCTTCAAGGCTGGACTGATAGGAGAACGGGGGTAGTCGTATCGGGCCCCAACGGGCTAGTTCGAGATGTGAGGAATTCGTGCGCAAGGTTAGTGGGTGAGGGAGAAAGCATTAAAGTCCAAGTTGAGAAGTTTGGGTGGTAAAGAGGGATCGACTTGACCGAAGGATGGAGGGATGCAGGCTGGGTCAGTTATACACGCAAGATACGAGTTAGGGGGTCATGCGGGCCATCCTTGTTGGGGGAAGTGGCGTTATCGGTCCTTCGTTTTCGTCTGGGGTTCGTACCACCGAGGCAGTCATAGTCATACAGGCGTACAACATACATTGGCGTGGATATGTTAGATAGATCTTAGATCTATGGGATCGATACGATAGATACGGGTACACGACAGATAGAACTGATAGAGATCTTGGTTGAGAGATGTGTCGTATCTGTGATACGAACAAAAGGGAGCGAGCGTTACACAAAGCATATGCACATTCACAGCAGAACCGATTACAAGATCTCATGATAACACAGGGACGCAGGGACTTGAGATTTCGATTTAGTTCATTAGAGCCAAATTAGGATGCGAAAACAGTATTCCCCAAGGTCGAAGATCAATTTACCTTTCCTCCAACCTTCCACCACCCACACCCACCAGGGGAATGAATTAAATTCCGCTGCATCCTTACGCAACATCCATCTACGCCCCCCAATTATCTATTGCTGCGGTGCACCCGGCTCCTGCTTCTTAATACCCACAGTCTCTCCACCTTTCTTCGTGGTATCAGTAACCATGTTTCCAGCGGCTACAAGAAACATATCATCAGCAAATCCCCCCCGCTGCGTTCATGTCATAAGCTGAAGAAAGAATGACTACCATACCTTTAGTCGTATCTCCCAAACCTCCCGTCACGCCAGACACCGTATCGCCAACCCCCTTGCCAACCCCGGATACGGTATTACCGAGGGTGTTTGTTACACCACCGACGCCTTTGCCTAGGGTGTCGGTTGCGGAGCCGAGTGTGTTGCCTTTATTCTGTTAGAGTAACTACCGGTTTAAAGGTTGGAAGAGAGAGGGAGTGTGAATGGTTGAATGGTTGACCAGGATGCGCGCCGCATGTGTATTGTTAGAGGAGGTGGGTGGAAAATGATGGAGTCAGGACGAGAAGGATAAATACCTAAGCCGCCAGCTGCGGTGCCGAAGAAGCCTGTCGGGAACGAATGTTAATTGGTATTCACGTCTCTATTGGATTGGGAAGGATCTCGACGAGGCTGACAGACGCCCGCGGAGGAGAAGTCAACGCACCCTTCTTCTGTTCATTCGCGTTCTGGTCAGACATTATGGACACGTTGAAATAATATTACTGGGTTGTGTTGTGTTTCTAGATCTAGAGTCTCGAAAATCTTAGATGTAGTTGCAAGCCCCCACGAAGCCGTTGGAGTCAAAGTAATATATATACACCCCCTGATGCGGAAATCCCCCATGACGTATTGCCTCACCCACTCTCCACATACCCATTCCCCCTCCAAAAACCTCCGTCCACATTCACACCCACAACGAATCCAGACGCAAGATCCCGCCAGCCATACCATCATTTACAGGGAAGGTGTGTATTGTGCATTTGCCACATCTATGCTGCTGCCCAATCAGGCAAGTGAGATGCTCAACGCCGTGCAGGATCGTATGCAGAATTACATACGCGATCTTGCCGATCTCGGGTTATTTGGCAATTTTGCTTCTTCCTCTTACAAAACTTTCAAGATTTGAGTAGATATTGAAGAAGGTTTGTTAATATGGACCCCATTTATGGTCTTCATCCGCCGGCAACATGAAACATGTAGGACAGTCCGCCTTACAAGTTTCTGTGGTTAATACGACATTACCAGGTACATATTCCAGTATAGTAAGACAGACGCGAGAGATGAAGTTACCACCGTGTTTCTAAATTAAAACAAAACTATACACACAAAGATCTATCTGCAGAAAGAGTCCACATATCTCCATCATCCCAATTCCTGCACTGCACCCCCCCTACAATCTCTTCTCTCCATCCAGGCCATCATTATCAAACCACGTTGAAGCAAAGTTGCATCGGAAAAGTTTTCCACCATCATCACTCTGAAAAGAAAAAGGGGTAAAAGAAACATTGGTAATTGAGGAAGAAAAAGTGTTGAGGGGTTGCAGGTCGCAAGGGCCTAAACCTCCTTCCACTGTCATAGGAACACAGAGTACAGAAAGGGAAGAAAAGCTGAGAGAAAGGATAGGGATCGGAAAGTAGGAATTGCCCAAATATGCCACCAAGACGGTCCAGGAAGGACGTTGGTGGGGGCAGGCCAGATCCATTCGCGGAGAATGGAAAAAGTGGCGAAATGGAAAGGTGGACAAAATTGAGACCCGGTATCCGATAGCAATCCCATACCGAAACGCCGTGTATTTGCCTCAAAGAAAAATAACGCACGTGGAAAGGATTCGAAAAAAGAGAGAGAAAAAGCCGAGAAAGTGCAATGTTACCCCCCGGCCCCCCAAGTCTCCAGTCTTTTCGTACCCCGTTGACTAACAACACGAGATGAAAAACTTTTGCTCCTTCGGAATGATGTGGATGAATGAGAAAACCCCACGAAATGCAATACAATGCGCGCAGATAATGCCCCGTCTATGCAACAGTGAGATTAGATTACCGCGCGTGGTGTGTATGGGTATGAGAACTGCCACACGCTCGAAAGACCATTATGTAGGTATTAAGAGGGTAATCACTCGGAAGGCTTGCCGGCTTCCTTAGCCTCGACAGCTGGTGACTTCGACCGAGCCAGAACCGACTTCGACACAGGTGGTGACGAGGCTGTTGATGGAGGAGAGCCGACTTCGCCGGTGCCTTCGGTCTCAAGAGTTGCAAGCGCACTGTGAATTGTGAGTTGAAGCCCTCGTGCGAAGGAGGATAATGGCTTACCTGAATGAATTCATGTGTGTAGTAGACTCTTTCTCCTTCTGCACCGGAGGCGTGGCCGTTCGGGAGGAAGCCCCAGACTCGTCACCTCGTCCAATGAGTCCACCACCAGGACCGAGACCCCGACGACCACTGCTGCTGCGGCTTCCGAGCATCGATGGACCAAGCTGGCCGGGGTTGTTGAGGTTACGCCCAGATGCACCCTTTGACAGTTTTCGAAGGTCGTCCATTTGGACTCGATCACGGGGGTAATCCTGGGGAGGCATCATTGCGCCAGAGAATGAGCGAGCATCGCCGCGGCCAATCGGAGGACGAGGGCCACCACGTTGGTTGGAACGTGTCCTCTCCATTTCAGCAGCTTGTTGAGCTGCTACGGCCTCCTGATGAATCTCTGTGAGCGTCTTGGGGCCCTTCGCATCGTCCTTTGACTTCCAACCCGCTTTCCGAATATCGATTGTGTCGAGAAGCATGAAGCGCATTCGACTAGGAAGGGTCTCCATGTTCATGATCTTCTGAATCCGCTCAAAGTAAACGGCAATCATCTTGGGTCCAGCGTCGGTACCTTCCATCGTAGCGCCCACTGTCCGTAGCAACTTAACCAAACTCTCGATAGCAGACTCGTCCGGTGTACCCTCAAAGTCGAGCAGTTTAAGGACACATTCGTGCATGATGCGGAGTGTTAACATGCCAAGCTTGTATAGTTCACCAATAAATTGAATCAAGCCGAGTCCCTTTCGTTTCGCAGCGGCGGCGATGTAGTATTCATCAGAGAGCATTGCCGCTTCGTCGGTCTGGCCTTCGGGCTTGTCTGGTAGATTCACTTCCCAACCGCGTTCGAACTCCTCTTGGCATCGGTTGAGCAAGTACTTCCGGAAAAGTGCTCCTCCGACCACGGGTGCGCCGTGCTTATCTCGAACATTCTCGTCCTTGATGTCGGAACTCATCGTTGCAAGCATGCGATGGCAAAATTTGGCGTACATAGATGCCCAGTGAGCCTCGTCACAAGCCTTCTCGAAAGTGAGCTGAATGACTTGGCGGAGAGTCCTGCCGTCATTTTCGTCTTTTGATTGGCCGGCAATCTCAAGGATCTGATCCGCAATCTTGTCGAACTTCTCGGGGGTCATCTTATTCAGAGCAGCCTTGACCTTACGCTGGACCATATCGGGAGGCATGTGTCCGGCAAGCTGTTGTGGTTGTTGCTGAGTAACGCTTTGGGGTTTCCAGCCAGTAGTAGATCGTTCAAGGGGCTTGAGCTCTTGGCCAGCAGTGAGGGGCATAGCCTTTGCGTTTTGCTCCTCCTCTTTCCTGCCAGGGCCTCTCGGTCCCCTACCACTACGATTAGGCCTACCACTAGAGCTGCGCGGAGAATTGGGACCAGCTTGACCCATGTTCTGGAAAGAGCTGGTCCGGGCCATGGGAGGAGCAGTTCCCATGGGGAAACCGCCAGGTCGGTTGCCACCACCAACGAATTGGGCAAGGGGATTGGTCATGGTTTTTTGAGACTCACGGAAGCGTTCGGCAGAGGTTGTACCAGGCGGAAGCGTCCTGCCACCGAATTGTCCAAACGTACCCATAGCTCCACCAGCAGGGACACTAGGGCGTGAAGGTTGTCGAGCGCCCATGCCCATGGAGGGCGTGCGTGCGGATTGGGGTCGTGCGGAATCTGTCGAGTCTCCAACAGTCTCCTTCAGTTTCAGATCCCAATCAATGGAGGGCTTCTCCTTGAAAACTTCCTGGAATTGCAACAAGAATTCCTTATCATACTGGCGACCTTTGCTCTTGCTGTTCTGGTTGAGGGCAGGATTCGGCGACTTAATGCCGTCGGGGTAGTTGACCGCTTCGTTGCGGATCTGTAAGAAGCGCGCAGATCTCAGGGCCTGCATACCAGCGGTAGGCTGTGCGGGTTCTACGGGCTTGGTAGTCTCAAGTTTGAGAGCGGCCGGTTTCGGCTTGCCAGCGCTGGTGACCTTGGGAGGAGCAAGCTGCGAGAGAGCGGGTGCAGCAGGCTCAGCAGTTGGAGTTGAAGAGCCGCTTACGCTAGCAGTCATCATGGCGCCAGGACCGAACTGGGTGTTCTTCTTCAACGACGCAAAAAGTTTCTCTCTCTCTGCCTTCTGTTCAGGAGTCTCCCTTTCACGAGCTGCTTCGCGTTCGTCAGCCTCCTTCTCCAGCTGACGAAGTCGCTCTTCCTCCTTCTTGGTCTCTTCGGCCTGACGAGCTTGCTTCTCCGCATCCTTCTTCTTTTTCTCCTCTAGGTATAGTCGCTCGCGCTCCTCTTCTTGGCGCTCAATTTCTTCCATTTCGGCGATCATACGATCATCTTCCTCTTGCTTGAGCCTCTCTGCTTCTTCTTGCCTTGCCTTCTCGGCAGCCTCTTTCTCATTTGCAGCCCTCTCGGCGTCTTCTTTCTCCTTTGCCGCCCTGGCTTCAGCCTCCTCCCTCTCCCTTGCTTCCTCTTCTTCCTTCGCTTTGGCTTCTGCTTCAGCCTTGGCTTTAGCTTCTTGTTCTTGGGCGGCTTTCTTCTCGGCCTCCTCTTTCTCCTTCTCAGCTTTGAGAGTCTGGTGAAATTGTTCCACGAAGTCCGCACGCCTCTCTTTGCTGGACTTGGTGACCAGACTCTCGGTTCGACTATGGGAAGAGTCCGCTGCGCTGGGTGCTCGTGGAGGTGGAGTAGGTGTCGAGACAATTGCCGGGGACCTCGGCTGGACAGGCGGCGCGGTTTGTGCAACTGGTGCGGGTGAGACCGTTTTCCTGGGGTTGAAGTCCAATACCTCGCCGTCCGCATTCTTGATAACAATTGCCTTGCTGGTCTTCTTTGCTGGAATGGTGAAATTAGAAGAGCTGGGGGCTGGGCTAGCTGAGCTTGCACTAGGAGTGTGCGTGTGCGAGACATGGTTCACATTGGTCATCGCTGGTGTTGAAGGCTGGGCAACGGCTGATGGCGGTCGCTCAGAGACATTAGATGGGCTGCGGGACATTCCCTGCGCCTGCGGGCCGTGCGCGTAGGCATTGGGCAAGCCATAATGGCCTTGCATTTGCTGGGGGAAGCTATGGCCGCGCCCAGGACTTGCGGGAACAGCTCCTGGATAGTGCATGGTTTGCGGCATACCGTACTGCTGCGGCGCGTAGTACTGGCCGTACGGGTCTAGGCCCTGCGGAGGGACACCGTACACGCTCTGAGAATTCATGTCCGTCAGATACTGATTGTAATTGCTATTCGCAGAAGAGACATCTGGAGAAAACGGCGAAAGAAAAACATGAAACTGCTCGGCTGGCATACGAAATTTCGGCAACGAGTTCGCGCCGTTGGTGCTAGAGAGCTTTGAAGACGGCTCAATAACCTCGCCGCGAGAAGAAGAAAAAGACAGATGAGAGGGTATACGAACGGGCTGTTGGTAGGGTGCATGGGGATAGCCGTACGCCATGCCTTGCGGGTTTGCGAATTGGGCTTGCTGTTGTACCTGCGCTGGAGCCATGGCAGGACTCCGGTTGGAGCGATAAGGGGAATTAGGGTGCATCTGCGTTTGAGCTGGGAAGGGCGGTGCCATGTTCGCCGGGCCTCGAGGCTGGTTGGCGAGCGATCGTTGGTATGGCTGTGGTGAGTTGGGGCCCAGCTGGGGAGTGAAGCCGGGGGTGAAGCCACCACGACCACGACCACCATTTGGTTGGAAACCCCGATTGATACCCATATTCGGGTTGCTCATATCGCTATGTGCAGACTGCGAGGACTCCCGTCGCAGGTGTTGTGCTTGTGGGAGTGGGTTCGGTTGAGGTGGCATGGAAATGGGGCGAGACTGGAGGCTAAGTGTCAGAAATAAATTTTCTCCAAAATAAAAGTTGGGCGGTCCACGACCACGGAAAAAAAAAAAAAATAATGCGGCTCACATTTGAATCCCCACCATCATTCCCTCCACCAAACACCACGATCGGACGGCCAGGCAGGTTCATTTCAGGTCGGCCGCCGCTCAAGTTTGGCGTTGGGATAGGCGAGGGCGATGCAGCGGGTGACGTAACCCTCGGATTGTGCATCTGCGGATTCAGACTCGCACCCTGGGGGTGATGCGGCGCTGGGTGCGATGGTGCTGGTGATCCACTCGTATCCATAGCGCCAAAAGTCAGGCGCGAGGGTGCGCGAGTGGTGGACGCAACCGGGCCGCCATTCGCCATGTACGTGGTGCCGGCTGCACTGATCTGGATGGACGACTTGCGGCTGTGGTCGCCTTGTGTCGGCGTGCCGTTCATGCCGCCGCCGCCGCTGCTGCTGCTGTTGACAATGGTGGGCGCCATTGAGGGAACTGCGGGCTGGATGGGGTTTTTGCCATTCATCGGTGAAATGGAGGTGCTCTTGCCATGCTGTGCACTCTGCGGCCCGCCCACTGCCACAGGCGGCGCTGCGCTGGACGCGATCGGAGGAGAGCTGGTCTTCTTGGTCGCGTTTGCGTATGAGCTGCGGGCAGTGGGTTGTGCCGAACCAGCGGCCACGTTGGACGACGATCCTGGGGAGGAAGAAGTCGCAGCGATGACGTTCTGGGCGGCCAAATTCGACGGGTTTTGCGCGTTAGAGATGGAAGCACTCATTAGAAACCGGGGGGGAAGGTTGGCAGGCGGTTCGTGCTTTTTGGGGTGTTGTGCGAAGGCCTCGAGGACGAGAGCTGTCGCGGGAAGACGAAGACGGCCGTCGAATGTCAAATCCGAGACTGTCGCGCGGTGATTAGGGGGTCGCGAGAGCGCAACTCTGGGGGACACTGCGGGGTGCAAAGGAGTGTACCCGCGGGATGGGGGGCAAAGGAAGGGAAGAAAAGTCTGGCGCTCCTAAAAAAAGGGCGACTCAGGCTGTCAGAGCGACACTTTCACGAGGAAGGTGAAAGAGCCTCGACAGGTGCCTCTGGGCAGGGATTTCGACAGAAAACTCTGTGAAATCGGCGAACGGCTCGAGTGGGTGTACACTGAGACCGTCGGCGGGATGGGGGATGAATCTTCACAATGAAGAGGGTTGATGGAGGAGGGAGTGAGGCGGAGTGAAGATTCAACGAATTTTCTCTCCCAGGCTCTCGGCTAGCGCCCCAGGGCAGACGCCCCCTTGACACCCGCGAGCAACCCAGGAGAAGCCCAACACAGCTGCTGCTGCTGCTGTTGCTCATGCGCATTCACTGCTCTGGTTGGTTTGCTGCGCCCGATTGCTTTTGCGTTTCGCAAAACAGTCGCCGAATGGCATCCAAATGTATCTAAATGTGCTGAAATGTGTTGAAATGTTCTGCCGGAGTATTGCGCGGTGTTGCCCATTCACACCACCACTGCCCACTCACCGTCCATTGCAGTCAGCCTGACGGCCAGGAGAGCTGCCTGGAGTTGCCCTCGGCGTGTCGCAGTGCAGTGCAGCGTGGTGCAGTACAGTACAGTCATTGTTGGAGATATCTATTCTTGCAGCTCAGCAGCGGGAGATGCGTCGCGGCAGCCCTGCGCAAAGACACTCGGGCGCCGTCTGAACGTGTCGTACCAGGTCAATGGAAGAGGCATATCCCAAACACATATCATGCTCTTCTCCTGTCTCGACTCGCAGCATGCCCTCCGTCTCGGAAGATAAAAGGAATCCCAAAAGCGGGCCGCAGGAAAAAGCAGAGACAGAGGCCCGTCCCTTTGACTCAACCTTCGCCAGGCAGAACGGCGGCGAAGCGAAACATCCACCTTCAACATCAAAGAGACCAAAATCTTGTCCAGCGTCATGCGAGCGTATGCATAATGACCGAATGCTCTAAAATGACCCATTCATCTCATGTCCGCTTAAGTTCGCGTCACTCATCCAATCAGTGCCCAGAGGTTGCCGGATACGGAGCAATATGCCCCTATACTTTGGACAATCGATAAGACTCTGTGTGCTGTCGCCACAGGAACTTGACCTGAGGGACGCGACTAATTGCTTCTAGAAGACGCGGAGATTGTGGCTTGGTTGGACCTCATCAATCAAATAGACGCGGCTCTCTCAACTTCAGGAAGACATCGTGAGATCATTCTCGTCGATTCACCACTGTTGCCTCACTACGAGCTCGCTCTCCTCTGAGCTGACCTCGACAGTAGATTCGCTCTGAGTCTTCGACATTGACCGACCCCCCTAGCCCTCGCCATGACCTCAGCTGAAGGCCTTATGTGTGTCTACTCCCTTTGAAGCCTTCAACAACTGCCCATCCTCCTCGC
The DNA here is from genome assembly GCF_010093535.1 of Lindgomyces ingoldianus. Lineage (NCBI taxonomy): Eukaryota > Fungi > Ascomycota > Dothideomycetes > Pleosporales > Lindgomycetaceae > Lindgomyces > Lindgomyces ingoldianus. The sequence goes on along the minus strand of NW_022985170.1, from coordinate 356,881 downwards.
ATGACTCATTTTCAGAGCTGCAGGATGGCAGCTACCCGTGAGGAACCCATGCCATGACGGTTGGTTCACGAAGCCGTCGCAGCCCGTCGTGCGGACGCTGTCGTGCGTGTCATGCCATGGGCGCATGCCGAGCACCTGGGTGATGCCGGAAAACGAGGTCTCCAACCTGGGAGTTGAAACTCCTAAACATCTCACGAAACGAGACGCCGTGGAATGAGGTTCGGAGCAGCTGCCTGAACATACTTCCGTGCATCCTGGTATGCCTCCAACGCAGACGTCAGGGCTCCCAGCTACGGGGAGAAGGCACCCGAAACCTAGGCCGCTGGAACTTCTATTTTGCGAGCTGTGTGCGTCACCGGAAGGAGACGGAGGTGTGCTGGCGATGCGCGCCGCTTTTGCTCTGCAGGCCGGATTCCTGACGCTTGTAGGTGACGTGGGCTTTGTACGAACGAGGCCATCCTGACAACGACTTCAGTTGGCCCCCCCATCCCTATATGCCGCATTGGGAATTCTGTGGGGTAAGAGCAGTGTCAAGAAGCAGTAACAATAGTGGGCGATCCAGCCTGTAAGACTTGTCGACTTTGAGAAGGTCTCGGGGTTCAAAAATCTGCACGCTGCACAAGGCGCATGAGCAGCGAGGCAAGCTAAAAGCGCCTCACCGAGCCCTTTTGATCCTTTATCGCGGGAAGTCGAGAAAGGAAAAGGCAGGTCAGAGCCAAATCCAACATCGCTTGAAAGTGGTCGAGGACATCTTCCTAATATCAACCTGAGCACGCATTTTTACCACCGCAAGGACCGTCCTCAGTCTCCTTGCTCCCACTCTTGTGGCACCAGTCACCCCAATCACAGTCAGCTGGATCCTTCTTGCCTAGGTGCACTTTCCTCGCGTTCCCTAGCCCTGCACCTTGACCGACCCCATCTTCCACGGCAAGCCTTGCAACGTCCGACATGTGAAGGCCCTGCGTTTCAAAGGGACCTGAAGACCGCATGATTACACGTGATATTTTCGTATTTCTCCGTCTCCAATTGACGCCTTTTCGAGCGTCACGGTCCGTTCCCTAAAAGGCAACGTCGATCCCACAGGGGCGGAAGACCATCTCATCTCACCCTCCAATTACAACACCGACATAGTATACGGAGAGAACACCCACCGGCATCCTTCGAGAAACAAGGCGAACTCCCCGAAGGCGCCCTCATCTCATTCCCCATCCTTCGCGCGACGCATTCGCGTCTTGAACAATGTCCGTTATCGCGGGTGGCGGGAGCTTCCGTCTCACAAAATTTCCCCTTCCACCCAACGTCCTTACTCATCAGGTACGGCGTTCCGGTTTGCATTAGCAGTGGAACAATTTCTTCCAGTGTCAGCACTGCTCCACCTGCCGACTGACACCTGGAGTCTGCCCCCGGACCCGAATCCGAAAGAAGTTCCCATATCCGACCTCAACTCCTCACCTTCTCCTCGAGCACTTACATAATACGCGGCCCTGCCTATACAACGCCTCGACTTCACCACCTCACACCGCTCAGCGGTCACAACCATGGTAAGGCGATCATATGATCACACGGATCAAGCTCCATCCCCGCTTGCCCTTGCGCCCCTCTCTCCTAGAACTTCTGGAAGCCGCTTGGAAAAAAGGCTATCCACGCTCACGACACGATTGGTTTTTGGTTCGCTCGAACCCTCTGAATTAAGCCTAAGATCTACAAAACGGCAGCCGCGGGCCTGGCAGCCTCTTGCGCCGCTGCAATCAATCTCATTTTCCATCTATCCACCACCCCATCATTTTAATATCGAGTTAATAACTCTAATAAACCTAAAATCCACACCTTAACCTTGTTTCCTTATGCATACAACCTGCATCATGTAGAAGGCAGGGCCAATACGCCTGCTCACATGCCCGCACCGCACCGCGCCAACCAACCATCCTCATCCATTTCCCCGCAAAAATATCTCGCACGGAAAGCGGAGGCTCGACCTCTTGGCGCAACGAAGCCTATTTAGCCATGGAAGCTTCGATTCTCAGGAACCGCATTCCGTGCAGCCCTGCCCACGCCGGCATCAACGCGCAACAGCCGTCTGGGGTATGGGGCAGAATAGATTGGTGTGATGTGAGGTGGCAGATGATCGCTTTTGGGCGGCTGAGAGCGAAGCCGCAGGGTCCCTAAGTAGCTCTGTCTGTATGGAATGTTCTGAGCATGAAGTGCAGCAGTTAGCGCTCAGTGCTTTTCAGGGACCCAGACAGCAGCTAACGCCAATCTACGGGAAGCCGCTCAGATTTGTGCGTGGCTTGCTCTTCCTCTCCAACCAAATCCTCGTACGAGGTCTAGAAGCATTGGAGATAGGAATTAGAAAAAGCATTCGTGGATGCTGTCGTACCGTGCGTGCGTGCTTTTCCCAGCGTCCCAAGGTTTCTTATCGCCAATGACCCTCTCTTTCGATCAAATTCATGCCGTGCGATTCCAGCGTCGCGGCTCTTCCTGCTTTTCCTTGCTAAGCTGCGCTACGCTATGCTGTCTAACATGTCGCTTTCACCGATGTCGCGCCCTCGCTTTAGTCGCTTGGATATAATCGTCGATGGTACGTACCGACATTCCTATTTCCCGTTGGCAAAAGAGCCATCGCCAAGAGGACAAGGCTCCCTGCATCTGCTAGAAACAACAAAGGACAAGGCAGGTCATTGGCTTGGCGTTCATTAAATCATGTTCCATTGCTTCTGTTCGTTGAGTAGCGAAATTTCTACAGCGAAATTTTGTACTTGTGTTTCTGTGGCATGGTATTGGATGTCGCTGGACTTTACGCAGATAGAAGTGAAGAATAGAAAGGCCCAAAACAAAACCAAAAGTTTGAAATCCACCACACATGAAAAGAATTGAACGTTGTGAAAAGTGTGGTGGACAAAAAAAGGTACATACATGAAGGGTATTCAAAAATAATCCAGCGCGCCATTACGACAGTTGTGTCAACACCTTGTTCGGGCTCAAACATTGCCGTTGAACATCGTGGAAGTAAAAACTCCGAGCCCCGCCCTTCAGAAGAAACAAACCAGAGACGAAGAGGGAAAGAGCCCACCCGGGGTCCCGCAGAATGTTTGACGCCGAAGAAGTTAGAGACGACGAAGTAGGAAGGCAGTATGAAACAGCCAACAAGGACAACTCTGCAAAAGTATCCCGAAAATAGGTTGCCAGAATCGGAAGAGAGAAGATTCAGTCGAAGAAATTTCCAAAAGCAGCCTCCATAGCCCGTCAGGGTCTCATATAGACAAACAGTTTCAATAAAAATAATCCAGCGCAGCGCAACATCCCGTTCCCGTTCCCGTTCCGTTTGAAGCCGTACCAGTGTTTCATCATGTCATCTTTAACTTTTCTTTCCATTTCCCCTCCCAACCATGAAGATTCATGCCACCCAGACTCCGTGTTGTTAGTTGTTGGTCTAGGCTGCAACGCCGAGTCCAGAATGAACGCCTCCCAGAAGAATTGATTGCAGCATAGCGCGGGTATGGGTCAGTACGATAGCGGTTGCTGTGAGGATTGGTCATTGTTGTCGTCGTTATCCTGGTTGGAGGATTCAATCACTTCGCCGAGCACAGCGCCCACGCCTGGATACTGTTCACTCTGCCCTGAGTCATTTCGTAGATAGGAGTTTTGGAATGTTGTCATATGGTGAGGCGCACTTAGTTGAGGCATCGCGAAGCTTTGGGGCGTTACGAGTGGTGAGCTTGAATATGTTGGGAATGTAGCCGTCTGCGGAGTCGTCGCGCTGCGACTTGGTCCGTAATGTGTACTCAATTCAATGCGTCTTGGCATGCCACTGGAGAAAGAGCGCATTCTCGAGGCGCTTCCAGCCTGGAATCCTGGGACGGGAGAGTCTAGAGCTGTTAGAGAATCCACTGAGAACTGAAAGTGTAACCTACAGGAGTAGCCAATACCATATGGCATCATCGAGCTAGAGAAAGATCTTGATGAGCCATCGCCACCCATTGATGAGTCCATATGATTTGAGTCGTTCGATCCGTTGAGGCCACTGTCATGGCCATTGGTGTAACTCATACTTGCTCGGAGCGGCGAAGAGAGTGATTCCGCGCGTGATCTTGCAACCCTATCGGCGTGAAGAGACAAGCGTGGTATACTGTGATGTGCGGCATATGCTGGGGAGGTGCTGACGGACATAGAGAAGGGGTTAGATCTCCTCGGGCTGCCTTCAAGCTGCGACGGAGGGAACCCAAATGGAGAGCCATCGTGACCAGTCGAGACAGGCGACAGAGTATCTGTTGCTGATTGGGGTGGAGTGAAAGTAAACCCGCCGAATGCAGGACTGATTCCAGTTGGAGAGATGTGAGACTCCATGGGGCCTCGCCGTAATGTGTCGATACTGAGAGGCCGCATCATGTTGCCTTCAGGAAAGCCGGGCGTATACGATCCAGGGGAAGTCAGTGGTGTTCCTAGACCGTGGGTACTTCCAAATGGAGAGTGGAGCGCCTGAGCCATGTCAAAGTCCTCAGGCAGAGCCCTTGACCTCATCATGCGTTCGCGATCATCGCTAGTCAATCGCTTCAGCTTCGCTCTCCTGTGATTGAATTAGTATCGCGCCATATTATCGCTAAGCTTACTAGGCAATGTTGCTTACCTGTTCTGGAACCAGACCTGCACCTGTCTGGGGCTGAGGCCAGGGATCTCTCGAGCAAGTCGCTCTCGATGAGCGGCATCTGGGTGGGCTTGACGGGTGAACTCGCTCATGAGGAATCGAGTTTGGTTATGTGTGAGTCTATGTTTGAACTTAGTACGGATCGAATCTGGAGTCATGTGAGTCGCCTTACCTGAACCTCTTCATTTTGCGCTTCTGAGCGCGCAGCTCAGCAGCAGAGATGGGTGGTTTGCCTTCTTCCTCTTTCACGGTTTGATCGCCGCTTTCTTCCCTTTCTTCAGTGATAATCTCGTCACCAAGAACTTCGGTCTTGTCTCCGTTCGCAGCCTCGTGTGGCGACGGTGGTGTCAACCTCGACACCGGACTGGCGGGGGCTGAACCACCAAAGGTCACCGTAGGCATGTCAGCCGACTCGATGTCATCGAGGTTGCTAATAGAGATGCGGTCTTTCGAGGGTGATGAAGTTCCGTTAGACTGATGATGCTTACTCTCTAGAGTGTAAGGGAAGCTTTTGTGTGTTCGAAGCAACGGGCGCTTCACGTCGAAATTGTGCCCGGTGACTTCAGCTTGGAGCATTGCCATGTCGCCGTCGGAATGCGCGGAAGTAACGTCCAAGGATTTGATGTCTGAAGGTTGCCAGTCGTTCTCTGCGGGAGTCGTGCTATACGCAGACATACGCGGCGAGCTGGGCGGAGAGAGCGGAATGAAGAGATTTCCGTCCACCATTGGCACCTTTCGGGACGGGTTTTGGGAAGTTGGAATATAGTTGTCTTTGTGGCTGAACCGCGTCCTGACAAGCTTCACAGTCAGCAACCGTCAGTGCCTGCGGAGGACACTTGCCCACCTCGTAGGACTGCCTCGTATCCCGATGTTTCCGGCGGATCAGTAGTTTCAAGGTAATTGACTGTGAGCTTGTAAAGAACCGACAAACTTCGACTTCGAAACTACTCTTGAGGACGTCGCGATCTACCCACCAGATGGCTGCAGAGGGAAAGGATCCGATGAGGCTTGTCAAATGAACAGTCTTGATCGGTCTCCAAACCCAGTGCGGGGTTGAATGCGGGTGATCGACGAGGGACAGAAGGCGTTCGCGATGCTTTAAAGCTGGATCGAGAGTATAAACCGCTCAATGCGTTAAGGTCGCAGGTCTGTCACAAGAAAACAGATCTGGGGGGGGCGTGTCGGAGAGGTTTGAGATTGCTGATATGCAGGACCAAGGCTGAATGGCTGATGTCGCACCCCCAAGAAAGGAATGGGGCGCGGAGTTTTGGTGTAACAAGGGCTCGAAATAGAAGCTGTTGAGGAGGTGATACCGTGAGCCAAATAAAGATGGACGGTGGCCGAGGACGTTGACAGACAGTGAGGTGAGCAGACGTTTAGCTCCAAATATCTGAACGCGTCCAGTCTTGGTCGACGGTACGGGGCCCTTTGTAATAACTTTCTGGAACACCACGGAGGCTATATCAGCGATAGCGGCAGGGGAGGCAGGGACAGATCATTCAGACAGAAAAGGCTTGACGACACTATCAACTCGACGATCCGGATAAATCGAGGTTAAGAGAAGACCAAAGACTGGGGTCAGACCACCGCCAGGGCAGAGGGCTTCTTGGGGAAACATGATATCCTTCGAGGATCTGGGAGCAGTTTGTTACACCACAACAAGCGTGACTGTCCTCGAGGGCTAGCAGGGCCCCAAGGCAAGATCGAAAGCACAGGGGTACGGTACCTCGGGACGTGACCCTTCAAGACGAAGGAAAAGCGGAGAGGCTTCTGGCGAATCGAAGGACGCTGGGATCAGGTGTGCTGTAGGGCACAAGGGTGTCCTTCTCGAAAGAGAATGTGAGGGCTGCGTGAACATGGAGGGCTCCTCCAGCGTGCAGAGGGACCAGGGGGGGGTGGAGAAAAACGCCGACGAGAGCAAGGCCTGATCCGTGGCGTTGAGCAATCGAGAGTCGAGGCAGATGGGGGCGCCATTATTGGCAAATGCATGGGCCAGAGCACAACGGGATGTCCAGGGACCCGCCAGCACGATGACAAGGATACTACAGGGCTCGGCAACGCTTGTTGCGGGGTCTCGCTGCTTTAGCGGATGTGCTTGGTGTGGTGGATGCCGCGGTGGGTGGTGAGGATGAAGGAGCTGCTCACCCAGTCCGCGCGTGGTGCTCACCTCGATGCTCACACGTCGAGTAACCAACACTTCTGCCATCCGGGCGAGCGTGCCTATCAGATGGCGGCCCCACGGGCGTCTGTGGCTTGACAATGCAATCCGCTGCAGGCGTTTCGTAACGGCCATGGCTTGCGAGATTGCGTCAGGAACATGCTGCATCCTCAGCCTTGCAACTTTTGAGCCGCCCATGGCGCCCTTCGTGCTGCATGAAAACCAAAGGCGCCTTCAGGTGTCGAACGAGCTAGTACGCAGATGTCGCGTCTAGCTGTATTTGTGTCCCTGTTGCTGCACCTGCACGATCGGTCGAGTGAGCGCCTCGCCGACAAGAGCTGCCAATAGTCGCGTTGTGAGCTGAGCGAGCGACAGATCTGGACGATGAGATCCAACGGCCAAAAGCTCGGCCCGCTCCGGGAAAATGCTGCTTCTGGAAGACTGCTGGTTGCAGCGCGCTGCAAGCGGTCTGTGGTTGACAGCGGTAACGTTCTACGACAACGTGACCCGCTGCTTGGACCACAACGCTCACTGGGGCGCACGAAATGGGCATGCTTCAGACAGCCGGCATTCGAAGGTACCTCTTGTATGGCTGGGTGAGGCGGTTACAATTTCCTTTAATCCACGACGCAGGGGCGATCTGCTCTCGCCATGATCGCTGCTGATGGAGAGCATGCTACCCTGGCGGCAGCGCTTTGTTCGATGACTTTCCGCGGTGATCAGCAGCCGGGTATTCCAGCGCGAGCCTGAGAGCGGCGGCCGCCCGTGCCAGAAGTGGACGTTCACCCGATGACGATGCCGCTGCAGAGGTCGTGTCGGCGCGGGCGGACGCCTACAAGCGAGGTGCAGAGGTGGAGAGGTTGGGCGCGCCATGCCGCCCAGCAACAAAGCCAGCACAAGAAGAGGGTGTGCAGAGAGGTGCGCCGTGAAGCAGACGGGCGACGCTGGATGTTTCGCAGGCAAACACGTTCTCTCAGAGTACGCAATCTGCGAGCGCAATGCCGAGGAGCTCTGCCCGTGTCTCTCCAAACGCGTGCCAAGACCAGCGGACGTGCCCAGGTGTGGTTCGACAGCAGCACCCCAACACACGGCGACGGACTGGGGACGCAGAGCGGGCAGGGAAATGAGCAGGAGGGTACAGGACGGGTAGCAGTAGCGAAAACCGATGATTCTTCCTGTGTGTCCGCCGCGGATATTTCGACGGATCATTGGGTGGAGGGCGGCACTGTCGCGGAGGTTTGATGGCCGCCATGGATAGCTCGCTTGACCACGGAGAAGAGTGCAGCGCTCAGCCGGCGGCCAGCGAGCAGCGGCAGGATATCGGGAGGGTGGAGGGAGGCTGCTACAGGCTGCGCGGCCACACTTCTGGCTGCAAACGACAGGCCCCAAGAGACGCGACGAGGCACAGAGGTCCCTTTCATTTCGGGACGCTGCAGAATCGCCCACAACAGCGGATCGATATGCTGACAGCGCATACTCAATGAGCCTGAACTTCGGCCAATATTCACAGCACCCCCTCCATCATCGTCGCCGCTTTGCTGACCCCCGGCTCGCACATGGTCACGGTTGTGTCCAGCTGTAGACTGGAGTGCCGGGAAGCACCACAACAGCTAGCCAGGGACTGCGCGACGGACTTCTCGGAATGGCTTTTCTGCAGAGTGTGAGCCTGGCATGCGACAGTTCACTCCAAGGAGCATATCGCCCAAGTTATTCATCAAGCTGCGGCGCCCAACTCCAAAAGCCTGCCTGCGCCGCATTACGATTCTAGCCGCAAATCGTGGCGGTTGCAAATTTAGTGGCACAGTCGGTTGGTGGAGCACACAGGCTGTTGGCTGATCACGATCGTGGGGATCGCTCGGAGCCATGCAAGTTTTCTGCCTCCAGTCCTCACCCCATGTCCTTCTTCGCACGAAGTGTCCAGCGGCAAGCGCCACAACCTCCTCATCCTGCACATCCTGCACATCATCGTAAAGAGGAAGGCTTCATGGCAGATGCAAGCTTCGCACCGCCCTCGACAATTGATTCCTATCTCGTAGAGGCGCCGTCTGACCCTGTTACTACTCCGCCGCCGCGTCCGCTGTCACTTGACTCCGTTGGTCGGCCCGCTGCTCCTCGACGCTTTGATGTTGTTCTTGCGGAACTGAATCCCTGCCTTCCGGACCTGTGGGCGCATTGTCTTCGCCTGCCGCCTCAATCGAGGTGACCGGCTGAAAGAGCCTCTCCAGAGGTTTACCATCCTCCAGCCTGTCGAATAAGCTCAGCCGGCTCCTCGAGGCTATGCGAAGCGCTCGCCATGTGTTGCTTGTTTTATGCTCCTCCTTCTGGCGCTTTTCCTCTTCCGATGTAACCATCTCCTGGTCTATCTCCTGGCCCGGCTCTGTGAATGGAACGCGACTCACATATGTCTCTGCACTTGGCACATCTAGTCTGACCTCTCGTGAGCACATGGGCTATAGCATGGTTATCGGACGAGCGGAACGTACCTCTGAGCTAGCTTCAGCTGCCTCAGCTGCCTCAGCCCCTTTTCGTCGTCTGTGCTGCTGAGAAACCCCAGAGTCCCATCTTCACTCCAGGGCTTAGAGATTTTCCTGCTGTTGACTCCTTTCGATGCCCCAGATTTCGCAACCAGGAAATCTTTTGTGGGGACTCTATCACGAGTAAAGGGCTGGCAATTCTCCATTTTCCACCTAACCCAGTTCTTATCGCGTGAGAGGACGGTATCCACCATTCGATAGTAGAATTTGCCATCCGGCCCATCCTGCAGGTAATTTGCGATGGAGTTCTTGATGCCCAACGCCCACTCGGCCTGCGCTTTGTGGTCAGCCGAAAGGATGATGATATGGTGGCACAGCGAAAGGTTTGGGGCCGGGGGAGGGGTGGCAAGGGCTTACATCCTCGTCGCGAAGTGTGTAGCTGTACTGCATCGCTTTCTGTGCATTTAGATAGTATGGTTTCTTTTTCGCCTTCTCTGTCAATGAGAAGAGGAAGTCAATCAGAATGAGTGCCTGCACTAGGATGTGCCGTTGGAAGGCAAGGTCGCTCAGCTGTTTGCAGTTAGGCGAGGCTCCGAGCTAATTGGGGGCGGCATCAAACGTACCTCAAGCTTGAATAGATCGCGGCTAGTGAGGTACTTTGGATTGAAAGTGCTTGCCAGTTCGTTGTTGTCGTCATCTAATTTCCGCTTCGTGCCTCTCTTGCTGTCCGAGTCTCCAGTCTGTATGACCTTGGGAACTTCCTTGAACTTCGTGAGCGTAGCCTCCAGATTCTTTTGAAATTGCTTAAAGTTATCCCCTTCGAAAAGCCTAGGAGGATTCGAGAACGACCCTTGCATAGACCAGAAGTACGAGTAGAGTTCGTTGATGTCCATCGCAGTGGACTTTTGTCCTTCAGGCTTTACAGTTGTTAGTTTGCTGTCCCTCTCTTCAGACTTTGGCGTTGATCTGGCATCTTTGACATCTTTGACAGAGAGACTACTGTCCACCTGCATACTATCCTCATCCTCATCCTCAGTCTTCAAATAGTCCTCAAACGTGGTGACGTTCTCGACATGGAAAGTTCCCCGCAGATTGACAGAACTCTTGTCGCCCAGGGGAAAGCTTTGGAACAGGAAGACATAGACTCGACCGCAGAAGACGGCGTCATCAGCTCGGGACAGTCGGCGGAGGAGCTCATTGCATGAACGTAGGATAACCAGATCCTTGTTCTTCGAGTTATGCTTATAACTGTTAGCAGTTTGAACAATTACTCTAAGGTCTAGAGACACAAGTACCGCAATGATGGTTTCTCTTCGAGACTCGAGATAATTGAAGACGATTTTACAGCCATCGAGATCTCGATCGTCGAGTAGCTCCTCAATGAGTAGTAAAACCAGTGATGAGGAACACTCGTCTGGGCCAATTAGCGCCACCATCGCCTTCAAATCCCGAACGCACTTACCTCTGTCCCCACAATATTGGAGGATGTCGAGAAGATTCCAAATGGAGACAAAGGAAGGATCGTCTATTAGAGCGGAAGCCTACTGATTGTTAGCGACAAGTTGATCGAGCGTGAAAGTGGTACTTGCCAGGATACTGTAGAATACATGTTTTGCTGCACCCTCGATGGCAATCATATGGGAATCTGAGGCTTCTACAGTCGGGCCTAGAAGACTCTCGTTATTTGTAGCAAGTTTAGATACTTGCAAGGGCGGGTCAATTGAGGTGGCTTGCTTGATTGTCCGCGCACGTTGCAGTAACTCCTCGAGTTTGGCAGTTGTGGCGCCGACAAGTGCTGTATCAGATGCGGCCATGATGAAGTATAAGTACAGAACAGTATCCGCGGTTCTTTCAGTCTGCTAAGTAGCTGTCCAGGTGTTGGGTGGACGGAGGCAAGCAGATACGCAGCGCGGGATTTGAGCTGGCTAGAAAACTCTCCTCATCACAACGTCTTCCTCAATTGAGCACGTGAAGTGGTGAAAGTGCTTGAGCACAAGAGCGATAGGCAAACCACCAGCTGCGTGAATGAAACTTTTCGTGGTGGTGCAAGACCCTGTCGGCTCGACTGAAGTTCTAAATAAGGTTTCACGCTATTGTCGGCTGGCTGTCTTGGCACGCACTATGTCATAGCTCATCGCCTCGACACGCGTTCCAGCGCGTCTTTCGTTAATGAATGTTTCCATGCATCTTAATCCTGTTGGGGACTGCGAAGGCAACAAAACCAGTCCAACCACCGCCGATCTGTTTCTAGAGATAGCCTGCCCGACATTGACTCCATTCGTCTCACAGCCTTGGGGGGAGACATGATGGCCTTGACAACTCCTCCCCCAAACGTGCCGACTGCTGATGAACTGGATGACATTCTCAACGGCATCATAAACGGCGAAGACGCTTTCGATACGAGCAATATTCAACCAAGACAGGAGGTAGAGAGCAGGCCGAAGGCGGCGGCAACCGATTCTGGATTGGGCATCGATGAAGAGATCAAGATTGTAAAAAAGCGGCAACCGATTCCCAAGCTCGATGACAATAGGTTTGTGCATGCACTGTACGCCAGATCCAAGATATATTATTTACTCATTCAGTATAGACTACTCTCCGTAGGTGGCGTTCCTAGACTTAGAAGGATCTGCAAGGAGCGCCTCAGATTCAAAGGAAAGGGTCACGAAGTCAGTTCATATTTCTATCACGATTTCCAGCCGCTGACACATTCAAAGTATGGAGATGTTGCCCGAATGTTGAACATGTATCAGTTGTGGTTGGACGATCTCTACCCTCGGGCTAAATTCGCAGATGGGCTAGCCATGATCGAGAAGCTGGGGCACACAAAGCGCATACAATTTATGAGGAAGGAGTGGATAGATGAGGGGAAGCCCAAACACACCACGGAAATCGATTCAGACGAGAATGTTGTCTCTGCACCAGATAAGTCGAATGTGCCTGGAACAGATCGGATGGACGATATCCCATCAGGGAACACGGCAGAACACACTGTTCATTCTCCACGGGAAACAGAGCAGGGCAAGGCATCAAACCAACCAAGGGGTCCGAATGACATATTAGATGGTGACGGGCCTGGAGAGGACGAGCTAGATGCGTTGCTTGCGGAAAGTACAGAACCGACTTTTGCTCCCACGCCAGTAGCATCGTTGCTACCAAAGACAGCGGATATTGAGGGAGATCCTTTTGCCGATGACATGGAAGCTATGGCAGAATTGGAGGGGATGTGGTAAATTCATGCGGGCAGTTCTTCTATTCCTGCATAGCGAGGCGCACCCGCGAGATGTACGTCAGGGCACCGCGATAATGTATATCTCATCATGCAGAAAGTTGTTAGTGCCCACCTGAAATAGACGTGACTGTGCGTGGAGGAGTTGCAACTGACAGTTTAGCCTTGGCAAAGTGGGTCGGTCCTCTTTTCGCCGAGGGGGTTTGCTGAACAACACGACCAACGAATTTGGCATCAGAACACAGCCTTTGTGGAAGAGCCACTCACCACGCGTCAAGATGGAGGGCATCCAGGCGGCGCTTGAGAAGGTTCGCCTGATCGGTACTGGCAATAGCACAGAGAATCCAGGCTGGGTAGACTCACTCCTAAAAGAACAACGCCCACACAAACGACTGAGAAAAACCCAAGAAGCTGTGAAGCAAGAACTCGAACAAGAGTTCCTTACGCCGTCAGCCTCGTTTAACACGCAATGGCTGAATCGGTTACAGCAGCGCTGGGATGCTCCGACCGATTACCGTGGCCTTTTTGACATCGCACCAAGCCAGACTCGCACCATCATCCGTTTCACTCGGGAGGGACTTGAAGGCCGGGTAACAGGATATAAAGAGGTCACAGTACCAGCAAGTTCCGCTACTGCCAAGAACTCCACTTCACTTCTAAGGAAGCCCGCCAACAGGGCGGAGTTTGTCCGCGGCGCATCCGGCTTTTTTCCTTTTGCTCCAGGTGGACTCGACGGAGTAGAGACTATCGCGGCCATCGAGGACGAGGCCATTCTACGTCAAGAGAACGCCAAGGCTAAGAATTCCAGTGGCCTAGACAGGGTCATTGACTTTAGTGCTGAAGCTGGCCTCCTGGAAATCCCTCCAGGATTTAGTAGAGGTCTTGATTTTAACAAGAAGGCTGCTGTAAACCTAAAGGCTGCTGAAGAAGTCGAGAAAACATTGGGAGAGGAGTCAGCTTCAGCCGCGAACGAAAAAGCTGTCGAAGATGATGGGATTGATGACAAAGCGATGAACAGCCATGTGTTACTCGACAAGGGTGAAGCGCAAGGTGATGACGAAATCGATTCTTTACTTCCAGTTGAGTTCCCTGCCTTAGCTCCCCATGGGCCTCTTGCATTGGCTTCTACCAGGCAAGGTACAAAAGAGTGGGCCCACATGGTCGACGTGAACCGTGAGATTACGAACTTCGGTGAGCTTGTTCCTGAAATGGCGCGGCAATGGCCATTTGAATTGGATACTTTTCAAAAGGAAGCCGTTTACCATCTTGAGCACGGCGACTCGGTCTTTGTCGCGGCGCATACATCTGCAGGCAAAACTGTCGTTGCAGAATACGCTATTGCATTAGCAGCGAAACATATGACCAAGGCCATCTACACTTCACCGATCAAAGCTCTTAGCAACCAGAAATTCCGTGACTTTCGCCTTACGTTTGACGATGTTGGCATCCTTACCGGAGATGTGCAGATCCGGCCGGAAGCCAGCTGTCTGATTATGACCACTGAGATTCTTCGAAGCATGCTATATCGCGGAGCTGATCTTATCAGAGACGTTGAGTTTGTCATATTCGACGAAGTCCACTACGTCAACGACCTTGAGCGAGGCGTAGTGTGGGAGGAAGTTATCATCATGCTTCCAGAGCACGCCACGCTCATACTGCTGTCGGCGACAGTGCCAAACACTTACGAGTTCGCTTCATGGGTGGGACGAACAAAGAAAAAGGATATATATGTTATATCCACCCCAAAACGCCCAGTACCCCTGGAACACTATCTCTGGGCCAACAAGGCGATGCACAAGATTGTCACCGCAGACAAGAAGTTCGTTGAAAGCGGCTGGAAGGATGCAAACGATGCGCTTTCTGGCAGAGACAAAGTTAAAGCCCCCCCGGCTAAGGACGAAGCACCTGGTGGAAGAAGTAGTAACCGAGGAAGAGCCGGCCCTGCTGGAAACGGACGAACCAGGGGCCAGCAAGGAACTCAGCGAGGCGGCACTCCGCGAGGCGGTAGCCAACAGCTACAGAGAGGACGAGGCAACATCGCCAGGACGGGCCGCGGTGGGGGCAGGACTACAGCTGCTCAGGATCGAAATATCTGGGTTCATCTTGTCCAGCACCTCCGCAATAAGGACCTCCTTCCGGCCTGTATTTTCGTCTTTTCAAAGAAGCGATGCGAAGAGAACGCGAACGCTCTTTCGAATCTTGATTTCTGCACTGCTGCCGAGAAGAGCGCCATTCACATGACAATTGAAAAATCAATTGCTCGACTAACTCCGGAAGATAGAGAACTCCCCCAAATTCGACGCTTGAGGGAATTGCTCAGCCGCGGTATCGCAGTTCATCATGGCGGCATGCTACCCATCGTCAAAGAAGTAGTTGAGATCTTGTTTGCAAAGACTTTAGTAAAAGTGTTGTTTGCCACGGAAACATTCGCCATGGGCCTCAACCTCCCAACGAGGACTGTAGTATTTTCCGGTTTCCGTAAACATGATGGGCGCAGCTTCCGAGACCTCCTCCCTGGCGAATATACTCAAATGGCTGGCAGAGCTGGGCGAAGAGGGTTAGACCCCGTCGGTTCCGTCATTATCGTGACTCAGGGAGCAGATGAAGCGCCGCAAGTGTCAAGACTCCGGCAAATGATTCTCGGAGATCCCACAAAGTTAAGATCACAATTCAGGCTAACGTACAATATGATGCTCAATCTTCTTCGGGTAGAAGCGCTGAAGATCGAGGAGATGATAAAACGAAGCTTTAGCGAGAACGCAACACAGGCCCTGCTTCCGGAACACGAGAAGAAGGTCAAACTGTCTGAAGATGACCTCGAGAAGGTGAAGCGCGAGTCCTGCAAAACTTGCGACGTTGACCTTGAATTGTGCCATCAAGCTTGCATGAACTATCAGCGATTGACTAACGAGTTGCATTTGGGACTGCTTACCAATCCAGTCGGGAGGCGAGTCCTCGGTCCAAAGCGCTTGGTAGTCTACAAAAAGGTAAGTTTGGAGTTTGAACATACCATTTTTGCTCACTAACAGCATTAGGATGGCTTGAGGACAATTGGGATGTTACTACAAGAAGGCACCAGCAAAGGGAATGAGCCCACGGTCAAAATCCTCGAGATTTGCCAGAACCGTCAGAGGAAAGCTGACGACCTCTTGCCATATCTTGCTCCGTTTGCAATGTTCTTCAGGCACTTACCTACGAATGAAAAGGAATGGATTCTTAAACCAGCTCTTATTCCTTTAAATGACATTGAGTGTTTTACAAGGACCATCATCGACATCCCAGAGCACATCCAGAACTTGAACAAGAGAAAAGGTAAGATCTCTGTTTCACCAATATCGTTCTTTCTCACTGATGGCATATTTTAAGAAGCTCTCGACCTTGCTAGAGACCAATTCATACCACTTTGCAAGTCATGGGACTACAATGATTGGGATGAGTACGATTGGGGTAGAATCAAGACCCTCGCTTTCCGAGAACTTGATGAGGCACGGCGGAGGGAAGGAGAGGTCGCGACGCGTCGGGAGTGCTTGAAGTGCCCTGATTTCTTAAAGCACGTACGTCCAAGCAAAATCTCGATCTTGATATTGTAACCCTAGGCTGACTAATTCAGTTTGCGATGGAACATGATGAATGGATCATCAAGGAAAACATTCTGCAGCTTCGGCAGCTCATGTCGGATCAGAACCTTCAACTACTACCCGACTATGAGCAGAGAATATCTGTACTAAAAGATCTCGGCTTCGTTGATGAGAGCAGTAGGGTAGAGCTCAAGGGCAAAGTTGCTTGCGAGGTAGAATACGCAACCGTTGAGGTGCAATATCGTTGCTAACATGGTCATCAGATTCACTCGGCTGATGAGCTCGTGCTAACCGAACTGATCTTAGAAAACGTCCTCGCAGAGTACGCTCCCGAAGAGATCGTTGCATTACTCTCAGCTTTCGTATTTCAAGAGAAGACAGACATTGAACCAAGTCTCACAGCAAGTCTTGAACGCGGCATGGCCAAAATAGTCGAGATTTCAGAAAAAGTCAATCACCTCCAAACAGTTCATCAGGTCATTCTCTCCTCAGACGACTCCAACGATTTTGTCAGCAAACCGCGTTTCGGAATGGTGGAGGTGGTGTATGAATGGGCGAGGGGCATGTCGTTCAATCGCATCACGGACTTGACCGACGTCATGGAAGGCACCATTGTCCGGATCATCACCCGCCTAGACGAAACATGTAGAGAGGTTAAGAATGCGGCTCGAATCATTGGCGACCCAACTTTGTTCCAGAAGATGGGGACATGCCAGGAGCTAATTAAACGGTATGTTCCAACAAGTTTCTCGACGAACAGGACGCTGACAGTGCGAAACAGGGACATCTGTAATTGCGCAAGCTTATACCTGTAGACGGTTTCATTCCAGCATGGCGAGGGCGTCGGATGCCGACCGAGTTTCGGATCGAGTATATGGGAATGCATTATAGGTTGGCGAGGCTGATTCGAGGAGCAAAGAGCATGTGTACGGTAGTTGGTGGAGTTTCAAGTGGGATTAGGGCTTCCGGGTCGTGATTCTCAGCATGGACGAGTGACAAAGGTAGATACTGCCTGACACGAAGATAACCTTGACCCCCTCTGCCCTGTGGTGCATAGCAGTTCGCGCTGCTAAATGTCAAAGAGGCGTATGGTCTGGGTTGGGCACGGTGCCTGGCGGCTAGCCCGATTCGGCCACTTGGGTGTACATCCAGTAGGACAGAGTAAGACGGCAATATCACGTACGCCCGACGTTAGCATGGGACTTGATACGACGGGGTTAAACGCAGGTTCACAATTGAGGATATGAAATGTGATGGCATGTATATCTGATGCAGGCCAGGCCCTGAGGCATCAGAGGGCCGGAGAGCGCCGATGTGGCTTGATTGGACAGTTTGTGGTGGGCTGTCGCTTCCTGAGACCCGGAGAGAGACAGTCGAGCAGTCTGATGTCGGGGCCCCAGGACAAGACGGCGGCTCACGATAGGAGATCGAGGTTCATACATAGGTACCTAGGCAGTGAGGCGGCCAGCGGGTTGCAGCAGGTGTGCAGCAGCGCAGGATGCCTGCCGGTAGTGGAGCGGAGACCACGTGCCTTGGCACCCACAAGAAAATGCATGTCCCTCGTTAACAGTTGGAACCCCTCCAGCTAGTCTCTGCACGCAGGGCGACCGATTCCAGGGCACAAAACATCCACAGAGCCCACCATCACTCCCTCGACGGGCCGCACCTCTTCGCACGCGCGTACCTGGTGCTGCTCGCAACTCGCACCGCTTTCAAGGCTCCCCCGCCTCACCGCACGTCCTCGAGGCCGCCGTCTCTGGTCGTACCTCACCTCCCTCCCTCCGCCCAGTGCTCACAGCTCACACGCAGCCCACACACGTCCCACGCCCGCCGCCGCCATGGACGTTGCTGGCCTGCGGGACCGCATCCAGGCCACTCTTGATCCGAATGCCGCCATCCGGCAACAGGCCGAGCTCGATCTCAAATATGTGGGTGCAGCCGTTCCCACGCCACTGTTGATGTTGACATGGCACTGACCGCGGCTTCCAGGCCGAAGACAAGCCAGGCTTCACCGACGCCCTGCTGAACATCCTCGAGGCCGAGCAGGACAACGGCGTGCGATTGTCAAGTACGGTGCCCTCCGCGCGTGTCATACCCTGCTCTCTGTGCCTTTGCTTTGCTGACTGCCTGTGCGCCTCCAGCCGTCGTGTACCTCAAGAACCGCATCTCGAAGGGCTGGGCCCCCGCTGAGGAATTCAGCCATGCCAAACCCATCCCCGAGAACGAGAAGGACTCCTTTCGAAACCGCCTCGTGCCCATCCTCGCCGCATCACAGACGCAAGTGCGCGTCCAGCTCATCCCCACTCTCCAGAAGATCCTCGCGTACGACTTCCCCCAGCGATGGCCCAACTTCCTCGACATGACCATACAGCTGCTGAATGCCGGAGACGCCAACTCGGTGTTTGCCGGCGTGCAGTGTCTGTTGGCAATCTGCAAGATCTACCGATTCAAGTCGGGTGAGAACCGGGTCGACTTTGACAATATTGTGGCCATGTCGTTCCCGCAGCTGCTCAACATCGGCAATTCGCTTGTCAATGAGACCAGCCTAGAGGCTGGCGAAATCCTACGCACAGTCTTGAAGGTGTACAAGCATGCCATCTATGTAAGATCACTCGCCGCGTTGGAATGGCTGTGTAGACGCTGACGGCGACGCAGTTCGATCTCCCGGCGTCGCTCCGCGAACAGGGAACCATGGTCGGGTGGTGTACGCTCTTCCTTACAATTGTAGCCAAGGAGCCGCCGGAATGCTCCCTCCCAGAAGACGTGGATGAGCGCGAAACAAACCACTGGTGGAAAGCCAAAAAATGGGCGTATGCGAATTTGAACCGGCTCTACGTCAGGTGGGTTGTTCCACGGCATGTTGTACATGCACGAGCCGGCTAATACAGAATTCTCAGATATGGCAACCCTGCGACTTTGGGTAAAAACAACGACGTTGACTACACCGAGGTGGCAAAATACTTCATCACTAACTTTGCGCCTGAAATCCTGAAGGGATATCTCACACAGGTGGAGAAGTGGGTTGGGAAAACCGGGTGGCTTTCCAAGGCCTGCCTGTACTACACGCTTAATTTCCTGGACGAGTGCATCAAGCCCAAGTCAATGTGGAATCTGTTGAGGCCCCACACAGAAAACCTCATTTCGCACCTCCTCTTCCCAGTCTTGTGCCAATCCGATGAGGATATCGAGCTTTTCGACACCGAACCTCAGGAGTATCTGCACAGGAAATTAAATTTTTACGAAGAGGCATCGGCGCCTGATGTTGCCGCTACGAACTTCCTTGTTACACTCACCAAGAGCCGACGAAAACAAACCTATACCGTGTTGAACTTTGTCAACGGCATCGTAAACCGATACGAATCCGCGCCCGATAACGAAAAGAATGCCAGGGAGAAGGAAGGTGCGCTGCGCATGATTGGAACCCTTTCTGGAGTCATACTCGCAAAGAAGAGCCCGATTGCGGACCAGGTTGAATACTTCTTCGTGCGACATGTCTTCCCCGAGTTCCGGAGCCCTCACGGCTTTCTCCGTGCCCGTGCCTGCGATACTTTGGAGAAATTTGAGGCGCTCGATTTCAAGGACCCGAACAATCTAATTATCATTTACCGCAACATTTTGGAGTCAATGGCGGATCCCGCCCTCCCCGTCCGCGTCGAGGCTGCGCTAGCACTTCAGCCACTGATCCGGCATGATATCATTCGAAGTAATATGCAGCAGAATATTCCTCAAGTCATGCAGCAGCTGCTGAAGCTAGCGAATGAAGTCGATGTGGATGCTCTTGCCAACGTCATGGAGGACTTCGTCGAAGTATTTGCTGCCGAATTGACACCATTTGCTGTCGCCCTAAGCGAACAACTCCGCGACACTTATCTGCGTATCGTCCGAGAACTACTGGACCGTCAAACGGGTAAGGATGATGATAATGAGTATGGGGATTTCCTAGACGACAAGAGCATTACCGCTCTCGGTGTGCTTCAGACGATCGGCACCTTAATCCTGACCCTGGAGAGCACTCCCGATGTGCTCTTACATCTGGAGACTATTCTCATGCCTGTCATCACCATCACTCTGGAGAATAAGCTCTATGGTAGGCGATTTTTCCTAGTACGAAGTGCTACTTTGTCATTAATCTGTTCACAGATCTGTACAATGAAGTTTTCGAGATCATCGACAGCTGCACATTCGCAGCCAAGAGCATATCGAATACTATGTGGCAAGCTTTTGAATTGATCCATCGCACATTTAAAGCCGGCGCAGAACTATATCTAGAAGGTAAAGCAATTGTTCTGGTATTTCTGAGAACGACACTCACCCTGTATAGATATGCTTCCCGCATTAGAAAACTTCGTCAACTACGGCACACAGACGCTCTCCCAAAACCGAGGGTATCTCGAAGCCATTGTGGACATGGTTAGAACAATTTTCAAGGACGATAAGGTAGGTGGTGTAGACCGCATATGCGGCTGCAAGTTGTCCGAGATCATTATGTTGAACATGCGCGGTCACGTTGACGACTATGTCCCTGAGTTCCTCGCACTCACTATGACGGTCCTCACCAACGATGAACCAAAGGTCAAGTCGCTTCGAATTCATTTGATGGAGGTTGTCATCAATGCGATTTATTATAACCCAGGGTTAGCCCTTCATGTGCTCGAGAGCAATGGCTGGACGAACAAGTTCTTCAGTCTTTGGTTCTCGAGCATTGATAGCTTCACCCGAGTGCACGACAAGAAGCTCTGCATCTCAGCAATTTGCGCGCTCCTCACTTTGAGGGCGCAGGATGTCCCCATCAGCGTCCAGCAAGGATGGCCGCGACTCCTCCAAGGCATCGTGCGGCTCTTCCAGACACTTCCTGCAGCCATGAAAAGTAAGCAGGGCTCCCCTCCATTTTGAACAAGAGTATTTCTAAGTGAAAATGTCCAGATCGCGAAGAAGCCAAGAAGGAAGAGAATTTCGAGTTTGGCAACGACTATGATGAAGAAGAGGATGAGGAGTGGGAGCAGGATAATGATTGGAACAATGAGGCAGAAGAGGCCGAGGATGTTAAGGATGAATCCGCCGCCTATCTAGAGTTCCTCAATGAAGAGGCATGTCCAACAACCTTATAACAAGAGACAGCAAACGAATACTAACTCAACACAGGCCCGGAAATTCACCGCCGTGAGCGAGGAGGAGGACGACGAACTCGAGGAGGAGAGCCTACTCGAGACTCCGCTCGATAAAGTCGAGCCTTACAGCATGTTTAAGCATGCCTTACTTCGTAATTCACCCTCCTCCTTTTCATGCCCCTTACAACTAATAACAATGAGCAGGTCTCCAACAAGAACAGCCTGCCCTTTATGAAAACCTCACCAAAAACCTTAATCCCGAAGAACAACAAGTTGTTCAAGCCGCCGTCCACCAAGCCGACGTCATCACTCAGGCTGCCGCACAAGTTGCGCAGGCCCAGATTAACCCAAATGGGAATGGCGTGCCTACTCAATAGTCGTCATCCCAGTGAACCCACACTTGTTCACTGCCCCATTCCAAAACCTGTCTTGTCCCCCATCCGACGCGTCCCCTTTCCTTTCCACAGGATATTCTTAATACCTTTCTCGGAACCCCCTTTTCAGCTTTAGCGAGCATGACAGTCGTGTTCAGACATCTCCCCTGGCGTTCGTTGCTGTTCGGTTAAGTTTGACTGGCGTATTCGTGTGGTTGGTTGGGTGGCTGGCGGCACGTCGTAGTTGCAAAATGGAGGTTGTACGGATGGAATCAAATGATACAGATGGCTTGTGGGCAACCACTATTTCTTGGACGGGATGCGCATGAGGGTGTGAGGACGACGGATCAGATGGGCTGGATGATGAATGATGGATCGATGATCTGGATTGGAATTGATGGATTGGAATGGAATGGAATGAAATGAATGACGTTGTGATTAGATAGGTACCTCAAGACCAAAGAAACCCCTCCCATAACCCCCCGAATATGATCCCCGAGATTTAGGATGCATGCGGCAAGAGTTGTGTGATCTATTTGCGGAAATTCAAAGCCTTCAAATTATTAGCTCCATTCATCTTTACTCCTGATTAATCTTTTTCTTTTTCCGTCAGTTCGTACTGAGTAACAAACAAATTTGTGTATTCCCTTGCAACAGTCGCCCCCTACACTTCTAGTTGTAAGCCCTAGGTCCTGAACGTCATTGCGACCGTGGCCCCATTCATACAATACAGCTCACAGGTACCCAAACCCCAAAACTACCATAGAGACTAATCTAAGTATCCTGAGCATCCAGTCGGATACAGCACCGGTTAGAACGCTTTGTGGCACGCTGCAACACCGAAGCTAAGCCTGAGGCTAAAAATGCGAGTTCTCCTCGTCTCGAGGGCTTAATTTTGGACTAGTTTGAGCCGAGCCTCAGAGCAAGAAGATGTGCGGGGGCGAAGTTTGATTGAGAAGACTACGCCTCTGGCTTGAGACACGAAAACGTTTTTTTTTAAAAAAAAAAGGAGGGGAGGAGAAAGACCGATAGGGGATTGTTTGCAAGCCTGGTATGATATTTGGGAATTGTACCTCGGTTGTTGGATGATTGCAAGATATTGAGTGGCTTCAGGCCATTGATATTGCCATCATGCAAGCTTTCATAAAACGAGGAAGAAGAATCCAAGGGCGAATTGTGGCTGATTACACAATATAAGATACTTCCCCACACTGATCTTCCACAGAACGAGACTCTCGTAAACATTCCCAAATCATATTACTATGATGTTAAAAGGCCCCCAATACCCTCTCCTACTCAGACGCCAACATTACTATAATTTAGACAGCGTCGCCCTCTCTCTCATGTCCCTCGCCGGCCAATTTGCCCATTTTCTGCAATCTCTTCGCCACATTCATACTCAAATACTTCTCAAAATTGGGGCTCAAACACGCAAAGAAGATAAGCAACGCCCCAAATGGAATAGTCGCATAAAACACAATCCTAAAGCTCTCCAAATACGCCTTTGATGTCGCCGCACCCGCGGCCGCGATAATCTCGGGTGTGACACCCGGCACCGCGGAGAAGTTTCCAGCTATGATGCCAGCGAAAAGTGCGGGAAGAGAGGACTCCGGGAGGCCGGCGGATGTTGCGGCAGGAATGACGTATTTGGGGAGGTAGACGGAGACTTTGTTGGTGAGTATGGAGACGTATAGGGCTTGCGCGACGGCGCCGCCAATGGCGCGGATGGAACCGAGAACTCCAGTCGCAAGACCAATGTCTTGAGCCTCCCAGAGGAGGGTTACACCGGGGAAAGTGATATTGTCTACCCAGCCGATAACTATGTGATTGTTAGCAAAGTTCACAGACTTGAACTAATTAGAGGATTTCAGCTCACCAAAAGTAGCTAGAACACCGAGCGTGATGAAAGTCCCATAAGCATCCGCCTGCAGTCCCGCTTCCGCACCTAGGAACGCAGTGCAAAGCACGGATAGGATGATGACCTGCCACTTCACCTTCGGTAGGTACGAGATAGCAAAGCCACCGAACGTTTGACCGAGTAGAATACCACCACCGACAACCGAAGATGCCCACCCGATCTTAATCGAATCCGTGGTATATACTGTTCCCAGGATCGTGGGCCACAGCACGGTGAGGGAATAGTACACCATTGCAGCGATTGTTGCGACCATGACAATAGCAATGAACTCAATCTTCTTGAATAGGCGAGGCGGCATCAGGGCTTGCCCTTTGAACACATACTGCTCGTAGAGACCAAAAGCAACGAGCGTGAAGCCGCCGAGTATGAGGGCGCAGATGACGGCTGCACTCTTCCAGGGATACGTAGTTCCGCCCCACGAAAGCCCGATTAAGAAGACGATGATGCCAGCGACGAACAAGAAGATACCAACGAAATCAAGCTCTTTGAACTGCTCCCATCGCGTCTTGCCGTGGACGTGGAGTTGGTCGTAGGTTGGTGGGTGGTACAGGAATTGGTATAGGATGATGGTGATGCCGGAGAGTATTATTCCGAGATAGTAGGACCACCTCCAGCCAGCGGCTGTGTGGAGGATGAATAGTCGGGCAATGATAGGCCCGAAGACTGGGGGCTCGTTACCAACAGATCTGGAAGTGGGTTGCTCGAGACTTACCAGCAAAAGGCAGGGATGACAAAAAAACCAGCGTGACTAAAGGGGGGGGACCAGTTAGCAGATGTGCTCACAGATGGGAGAGTTGGGGCAGATACTAGATCCCCTCGGGAACAACAATCCGAAAGACCATTTGAACGGCACTTTGGAAACTGACTGGAGAGAACCTGGTAAGTACACTTCGACTTTACGTACCAATCGGCCCTCTGTGCTTATTCGGCACCAACTCTCCTAGCACAATACCAAAGGAAAGCTGTCCGGCGGCTGCAATCCCATTCATCAGGTTCGCCCCAATCAAAGTATTGATGCTCTTTGCTGTACCACCTACAATGCACCCCAGGAGACCAAGAATTGATGTTCCCATGACCATCCATTTGCGGCCAAAGATGTCAGAAAGACGGCCCACCAGTAAAAACCCGATGGCGCTTCCAATAGTCCAGATAGTGGCTACCCAATTAAGATTCGTCGAGGGCCCGATATCCGCATTGATCAGAGTGCTGAGACATGGTTAGAAAAGAAAGATTAAGTGGAGTGAATATAACTCATTCAGTGTAACATGACACGAAAAGAGAAATGCACAACATACAGTGTGTTCGCTGGTAACACCCATCCTAGGTATGCGCAAATGGATCCCGTGCAGACGGCCTAAAGCTCTTCATTAGTATACTGTATATTAATTCAAGATGTTTCACAGGAGGGTGCAATTGAGGCTTGGACGTACGATAACAGTTCCAATGAATTGAAAACTCCAGAAGTAGCCAGGAGGCATTTCTTCGGCAGCTCCACCGATAGCACGAGTATCCACGAAGTCGACAACGCCGTCTGCGTGGGTTTTTTTTACGACATGAACTTCTTCGATTTGTAAGGTGCTGGAGACATCGTTCTTTTCTTCGGATTCGGTCATGACCGTGCCAGACTTCTCTTCGGCCATATGTTCGTGAGTAAGAGTGGTGAATTCAAGTGCGGGAACGCGGGAGCGCGGGAATGCGGGAGAGGGATAAGAGGAAGCGGTGAGATAGATCGACAAGAGGAGAACGTGCAAACTGTTCGCCAACTGTGCCGCAGTAGACGCTGAGAACACGAAAGAGAGCTGCAGAAATGCAAGGAGTCTCTATCCGGGATGCTAAAAAGGTCGACGATCTCTCCCGACACCATGGGAACACCCCCAGATATACAAATGTGGTTTCCTCCAAGGGGAGCCAGCCCGGAATACGTCTACCGACACAGTGATCTAGATCACATCCAAGCTCTGTCATCGTTCCTCATAACTCTGGAGAAGCTGGGGTAGCGAAGACGCGGGGACACACCAAACTGGGTCGGATGTCGCAGGGGTCCTAGTCAGAGTGTTACGCTTAGTGGCGTGTGCTGAGTCGCGGAGAGCTATCGACGCAAGGACACTGGCTACCTTGAAATTTATCGGTTCCATTTTGAGAGTACCCTGCAGAGAGAACGTGGCATCGTCGGGACCGTCCTGCATCGAGAGTATCATGTTTGGCTCTGCCTAGGACTGACATTGCACGATCCGGCGCGTCAACTGGTGGCACATGCGGAGGCGTGCCAGCTGACGGGCTCAACACCCAGCTGTCGGCTTGACAATACATTCGTCTGCATACCAGAACGGTATCGCGCATGTCCCACCAGAAGGAGGTAGGGGTAGCCTCTCCCGGCACACTCTCCACGAAAAACTAGGCAGAAATCTAGACGAAGAGGAGGAGAAATGCTAGGGAAATTCAGCGACAGGAACGAGCATCCCATAAGCCATTTCGGGACACTAAGTCTAGGCTTCAATTACTTCCGCCGATGTGAGATATGGTGCAATCAGCCAGAGGCAGTAGCCTCAGAGATCAATGATCTTATTCCCCCATCGGTGGCCCTCGAATTTGCGAAAAGGAGCTGGCCGCCTAGAGACATCCTGCACAAGGTCCAGACTTCTACTTCATCTACCTTGGACTCTTGATCACGAAAGTACTACGCTCACCGCCGTTCCCAAAGGAATGTTGGCGAACGTTCAGAGCCAAGGACCAGGAATCCGGTTGAACCTCGCCTCTTGTGCCATCGGAAAGTGTGCAAAGTTCATCGGAAGAGGACCCTGATTCCCAAAGAGGTCTGCCTTTGCCTTTGTACACGGGGACACGTATCGAGAATACTCACTGGGGTATCCCACCAAATTGACTTATTTCTATCACATTCGTGCTGGCTGTGGGTAGGTTGAGGGGACGGGCCAAAGTCATTGGTCTCAAGGGAGGGCTTTGACTGGAGTGTGGCGCTCATTTGTGAAAGTGTGCTTGCGGCCTACTGGGGAAGCTATTTGGGTTATTTGGTGTTTTACTTTCGAAGAGGAAGAAAAAGCATGCTAATCCGGGTTTACAAGTCTGGGGCAATAATCGCAGGATCTGGTTTTTGCATATGACTCAGATTATGTGCGGAGTCGCCGGATCTTGAATCGCATGTATATCCAGAGGAATGCGATGGCAATGTGGCTTCAAACGCCACCGGGCAAAGGGCAACAGATGCATAGTTGCTTGTATGGATGATGTTTTGAAGCGGGCCATCGAGGACAATGTTAGCCATTGACAGATCGCGGAATACGTAACGAGCAAGTGGTTGATGATGGGGGTAGACCGAAGAATGGATGGGAATAAACTGTGTGGGAGGCCACCAAGATGTCCATGCTATTTATTATTGTCTTAGACTCATTAGAATATATCCACACACCCTCCCTAAGTTAAGCGATCACAAGGGATCAGCGCCTTTTGGCAATCTGACCTTGAAGACCAGAGCTTGGGTGTCCAAGTTGAAGCCAGATGCATCAGAATAAGGTTTCTGTCCACCATTGATGAAGCCTAGGAGTATTAGTATATAACTTTAATATTATAGAAAGGGCCCGGTACCGTTTTGAGTTATGAAGTCGTTATCAGAGAAGGCAATCAGGTAATACTCCTTCCCATCTTTGTTTCCATCTTTCTCAAACTCACCAGCAACAGGAGCCAATGCCAAACCCTCCCATTTCTCGTTCAAAAGGAACGCATCCTGGGCACCTCCATTGTGGGCCTTAAACTTGTTGAGTTGTGAGTTGTTATTGAACTCAATCCAGGTACAATAAGTTGCAGGCGTAATGCCTGAATTTAAAACTCCGGTGGAGCTGGCAATGGCACCATCAGTCTTGTCATTCGACGCACTCTTGATATCGGTAGCCTTGGAGATATCAAATATATCGGCGTTGCGATATAGCGAGGTCGAGCTGGACTGCCCATGGCCGGCACCAGAGTCTCGCGCAAGAATGAGGAATTGTTCATGGGAAATAAAATGGACCTCCGATTGCGCTGCTACCCTGCCATTGGAGATGAATGGGAGTGGGACCACATATTCCGCCACATACTTTGCTTTTTTGCCTGAGATGTCGTACTTGAGGAAACGTGTGTGACGACGTGTTGTTGTCGCTGCCCCACCCTCTTGCCTCCTATCTACAATTAGCCTGAGACTTCTTCCCAGATATTCGATGAGCAAACGTACAGAGCACTTTGGAGTAAGACATATAACGATTTTCCGTCCGGACTTGCTGTGAGGCCTTCGAACCCTTGGTTATTCTGTCGCCCAGTGACGGGATTCGAAGGGCTGACAACCCTTTGCAAATCGAAGATTGGAGGAGAAGCAGCGCTGAAGCTGTCGAAAAATTAGGTCAGATGCATATTTGTGCTATGCCGACTAGCCTACCTCTCCTTGCCATTCCTCATCGGAATGAAGACATCAGGTGGCCGGATGGCATCGATCATCTTGCCACTGTGATCGAACTGGTAAACATACGGCCCTAGAAATGGTTAGTGACTACCTTTGACTAACCTCCGAGAAAAGTACCATATTCGTCACTAATCCAAAAAGTACCGTCGTCGCCAAGAACGATTCCCTCTCCATCAACAGGAATGCGCTTCCCGCCCGGCCCAGCCCCTCCAAAACCATCACCAGTATCTAATATAGATCAGCCTCGACTTCGGAGTCAGTGATATGAAAACCTTACACGTGGCGACTGGAAGTTCAGGGAACCCCGGAAATGAGATGCTCCCAGTAGCATCAGCATCGAGACCTAAAGAAACCGTCAGCCTGTTGAACAAGCATATCAAGGGTGGTACGCACCCGTAACAGGAGTTCCATCTGGTCCAGAGAGTATGATTGTGTCGAGATACTTGATCCCGAAGTTCGGCGACGCAGGATCTGCGACAGTAGCATTCACGATAGTGAGAGTAATGCTGAATTTTTGGATTCTGCCCTTCGTGTTCTGTGTGCCTTGAGTATTCCAGCCTCGGTCTGGAAGGCCGTACAGAACGCCCTCGTACGCCTCTTCCTTGCCATCTTTCTTCTTCCAGGACTTTTTGTCAAGCGCAATGGATGATCCAAAGCCACCAATCGTGTCGCCGAATTTGTCCCGTGCATTAGATGGGAAGATACCAAACCCAGCTAACTCTTCATACACATAACTTTTTCCATTGCAGTCAGTCTGCTTAACTGGCGCAGGGTCTGCACGGGGGTGGACCGGGCTTCCGGTGACAGAGCCCGCCCGGAGGAGAGAGGAAAGAAGGAGCGTCGCTGGAAATAACATGTTGAGGGCGAGGCAGGCGTGCTCGTGTGCTTCTTCAAGCACTGCATCATAGGATGGAATCCCTCCATATATACCCTGTCGACCGACAGCACCAACCCCTAGAAATAGGCTGATGATGCACGTTCCGATGGACCTGCATATTTGCGAAGTCACTGCAAGGAACACGTGCGGGGCCGGATGGACAGGGATCGAGCTGTGAGAATCTCTGTGAACGACGTCCGGCGCTGCGCCAGTCAATAGTAGCAAAGCGAAAGGCGCCCCCAGGGCCGCTCGCTGATGTGATATTGAGCTTCATGAGATGGCATAGATCTCGAGATGCTATTGAACACGCCTTTAAATACAGAGCTGTGAGTCGCTGCGCAGAAAATGAGTTCGTGGGGTGACGGCGGAGTGCCTTTATCGGAAAAGGCAGGTGTTGCATCATTCGCATGCACGACGTATTGTGAAGATTGACAGAATGTCGTTGGAAGAGGCTCATTCGTCGTTGAGAGTGATTTCTCCCGAAGTGCCTGCACGTGTCTCTCCACAGCATCTCTTCTCTTGGAAGCTTAGCCGTCCAAATTCGGACTAGTTCAATGCTCAGCTCTCCCACATGCACCGCTCGACATGCAGCACCAGCCCTTTAAGGCACCGCAGCGACATCCTCTCCAATGCCAGCCTTCTTCATCGAAATAAGATGCTTCTAAGGTTATGTCCCGCCGTAAGCGATAACGTACGGATCCGTACAACGACTGCGATATCTTCTAGTTGGCATTGCGTCATGAGTCGTTGCGTTTTGTGTGAACGCAACTGGTCCATTGTTCCAACACAGTCAATAGCACCCTCAACGTAGTGATTGCTTCTTCCCACTCATCATCACGACTTCTTTCGACGTCAACACAAAGGCTAAGTCAAGAAGAAGGAGCCATGGAAATGCAGCCGCTTCCTCATTCCCATGGCCGCAGAGGCGGACTTCAAACTCTACACTGTTGTGCACATCGCCCGCGAACCCCTCGATACCTTCTATCCCCTGCCTCCAACACATGTGACAGAACCCTTCCTCTTCTATCCTTATCCGCAGCCGTGGAGACGTGGCCGCTCTACCTAGTAGCAGAGCAACCTTTTCTACGACGCAATTACCCTACAGTATCGAGCCGTTGCCCCTACCATCTCGGGAAGAATGCCCGGAGTTTGGACAGGCTGGCCGCCATCTCCTTTGCCATCACAAGCCTTAACTGTGGACAATGACCACGGATCAGACATCTTTCTTTCGCCCCAGGTCGAAGAATGCGAGCCGTTGCTTTCCGAGGACCTGCTCTTCGACATTGACATTAGCAGAAATAGCTGCATAGGTGACTCAAGAGGAGAACACTTAAGAGCAACTTTTCTCAGGGCTCTAGAGAGTAACATTGCGTCGCGGTCATTAAAGAGAGCTTCTAGCAGTCTAGTCCTCGGCTCAGCATCGTGGTATTATACCCCGGTCATGAACTCCACCATGATGTCTAGGTGCTGACGATACGGGCAGCGACTCCCTTCACGAGTCCCGACGGAACGAATGTATAAAACCGCCACGAAGGCATTCATCTGGAAATCCTAGTTTCAACGCAAGATTGTCACGTCTTGATCAAGCTATAGACTCTGCCACACTGCAACGACGACTCGTCATGGAAACGAAGCGTAACGGCCACCCTCCGGTCAGATCTTCGCGTACTCAGCGTGTACGTGCAGCGCCAGCTCCATTCCAGTGGACAAATCCACAGGCTCCGGAGAGACCGGGTTTCATGTGGTTTCCTGTTCGAACATACTCCGAGCCATCATCTTCAGCACAGAGCATTAGACAAGCTAAGCGATCGGATCACGACCTCCCTTTAAAGCCATGTATGAAGCAGAAATCCAAGAGTGCGGCGGCTACACCTCCCAATGGAGGAAGTACAGACTCGGAAGACTCACATGGGCGGCGAAAACTTCGCCGAGTCAAGACGGTGGATTTTGAAGGGGTATTATCGAAGAAGTTGCTTTCCTTACCCCCGTTGAAGCTGTGGACGGGACAAGGAGACCTCGAAGCAGGAGAGCCATTCGAACGATCGAAGACAGCAATGGAAGAAAGCAGCTCTAATAGAGCGATATCCGTCAAGAGAGTTCGCTCCTGCCCGGGACCTAAAACGAAAAGCACACTCGCGGACACTGCCATCACACGAACTGATGTACATGTCGTTGCAATCGCACCCTCTTGGAGCTCGGAAGAATTTCCGGCAACAGACGACGACGGAATAGATCTAGCCACTCCTACTATGCAGATAGTGGAGTCGAAGACTGGATGCTATGAGGTTGTGTGGGATGACGTCCAAAAGGAGCCTGCCATTGAGGCAGGTGGACGTTGCTCGTCTGCAGGCCAGGCTCTTCAAGCTGCTGGTTCGTTCGCTACCAAGGGCTTGGAGCGTGTCAACACTAAGCTTGCGGAGTGGTCCTGGGGCAAGGACAGCCTAACGAGATCATACAAGCCGCGGATTGTGGTATTTCCGGATGATGATGGTCGCAATCCCCAGTTCGGCTGCGCAGTCGAAGATGACGAGGACTTGGTCATAATCGCACCTCCCAACAGCGAAAGGCAAAGTGCAATCCCATCCCGTCACCCATCGCAGCCACCTAGTGCCAGAATGTCTCGTTCAGTCTCGCACGATGATACCGAACCAGACCCCGCTGTTAACGCAACAGACGTAAGTTCAGATCGACAGTCACTGGTTGTGCCAGATCCGGAAGCCACCAACAGTAGAGCTGGACTTCTCATCGGAGCGAGCCGGGGCACGAGGAAACCATCCTCCATCCGAAGGTTTTCTAACATGGAAGACTCTGACTTGAAGTTCAGAGGCCACCGTGATTCAGTAACACTTGCGCGTTCACGAATCCTCAATGCTGGCGGAGTTTCCCCCGAACTCTTCATGCATCGAGATTCCATCTCCATGGCAAAGAAACGGATGCATGCAAAAAATCATGCTAGCTCCTCCGCGCGCGAGATTCCACATTTGAATCATGTTGCTTCGGACCCGCCCTCTCCGATTGCTGACTTGAGCATGTCATCGTCTTCGGCCCCAACTAGAAAGAATACAGCTGAAGGCTTAAAGACAAAGGATTCAGCTTCAATGCTCGTTCGGCAAGATGCTAGCTTGAACCGGCATATCCGAATCATAGAATGAGGTTACACTCTGGAGCGCCTGTTGTGATAGGAGCAGAGGTTCAGGGCAAATAGGAATGTTTGTAGCTGAGAGACTGCAGGAATAGGCACTAATTGGACTTTCGAGTTCCATGCTTAGATATATGTCTATTGCCTACAGCAATCTTGAGAATGACGTTGAGGGGTGAAGAGAGGGCGAGTCTGTGATGGTGGCGGGTGAGAAGCCTTAACAGGCACCTTTGATAACTATGTACCAACTCATGGCCTTTCGCAATGCAGTCTCTTTTTAATAATTCCATGCTCCATGTTTGACCAAGGGTTTGGTGTGTTCGCGGTGTCATGTAAAAAATTCAGGCTGAAGGTTAAGGGTTGAAGTAGTCGGCACATCGGCACTCCAGCTTGCCGACGA
This sequence comes from Lindgomyces ingoldianus, assembly GCF_010093535.1. Classification (NCBI taxonomy): domain Eukaryota; kingdom Fungi; phylum Ascomycota; class Dothideomycetes; order Pleosporales; family Lindgomycetaceae; genus Lindgomyces; species Lindgomyces ingoldianus. Next base: position 324,537 of record NW_022985170.1, on the reverse strand, counting down.
TGGAAAAATGAATGTTGCCGTCGCCTTCCTGGGGCTTGCATCAGCACGCCATCACCTATCACGATTACAATCAAAACCAACGTTTCCGTCACCGCTTGGGCTCTTCTCGGGATAGACGGTTGAAGACGTGATTTGCTCAGTTGGTCGTTCTGGTTTCAATTTCTCTGATTTACAGGGTACATCTTGCCTCTGGAAACAGAATGCGATGTGCCAAAGCTCATCTCTAACCTAGGACTCTCAGCAATCCGCAGAAAGAACTTAGCAGAGTCATTCTGGAGTCATTCTCTATTTGGATTTGTGGGATCTTAGTAGAGTATCCGCTGATGATGGTTCGACGAGGTTTGACATCTTCTAACGCTTGGCGTTACAGGAGATGTTTGACTTGCTGCCTCTGATATACGTCTCTGTTTCCCTTGACCTTCACTTCTGCTTGCAGAAATTCAAAGATATTACCGTCCAGGCCCATCTAGCTATCCTTATGCCTAAATTTATGCCATATCGGTCCAAATTCAACGTCTCTACATTACAGGTAAACGCGACAATGAAGGATCACAGCGAATACGATGCGCTCCGGAACGTTGATGGGCACTCTGAATCCAGCACCGAAGTCGAAGAATGGGACCCAGAGAACGAAGTGCGGTCTCGACGGAGAAGGACAGGAGTCTGGGGAATTGTGAGGAGGTATCGGTGGATGATCGATACCGCCCTGTTGCTCGTAATATTTGGCTTACTGGCAGAGAAGAGGTGGAAGAAGCATACCCAGCAAAGGAGCCATCGTTTTGAATTCACAGGAGATCTGACCGGGTTTGCCCCAAGATGTATGTAGCCCGATTCAAACGGTAACATCGATGACGGCGCTGATTATTGGACAGTTTCTCAGCAGATTGTGACTTTTAAGCCAGATAACCGCTTCGCACCAAAGAACGTGTCTGCATTTTGGGATTTAGAGACTCAGAATGCTTGGTTGAGCATAGTGCCGAGTGTGTATTCTAGCGCCTTCGTGGCTCGACAATACTGACGAAGATGGTAGAGGGACTCGGATATGTTCTGGTAAAGAACCAGACCAAGTATGATAACCTCCCCACACCGATCATTAATTACCCCAACCAAACTGTCTTCACCACCTCGATGACCCACCAACTGCATTGTCTATACTCAATCCTCGACGCCTACTCTACTCTCTATACCGCGGCTTTCTCACCTGGATTCTCTAATCCCATCGAGCCTTGGCATATGAACCATTGCTTTGACTACTTACGACAGAGTATAATGTGCGCAGGGGATGTAGCATTAGAAGGAGCGGAGACCACCTTCCCACCAGATCCGGAGACAGGGGAGAGAGGCGGTAGTGATGGGTGGGATGCAAAGCATGTGTGTAAGGACTATGGGCAGATTCTTGACCATCTAGAAAGGGAGACAATTGGTGAGGAGAAGTGGATTTGAGGTACAATAGAGAAACCAACGAATAGAAGCGAGGCTTTTTAGCGAAATATGCATGCATGCGCAGTCAAGTCATCAATGGTAGCTTCACACCGTCACTGTTTACGCTTTGCGACTGCATTGCACCTGTGAAAAGCGACACGAAGCGTCTTTCGCCTTCTTCATATCTAGTTGAGGAGACAACGCCACATCTAGTTGAGGAGACAACGCCACATCTACACCGCCACCACCTTGCAATTGTGGTGCATCTTGTGTGAGCTGTCGCGCGGATACACTAGTCCTTTGCGCATATGACAAGGCTATAGTGGGCTTCATTAGGGCCAATCACGTGCAGCCGGCCGGTCAACGAGGGTGAGTGCTTGGCATCTGTGGCACGGCATCCCCGAGATTCGTTCGCCACGGACGCGGCCAGAAGTGTTGGCCCGACTCCTTTTGCTAGCATTCTTTCACGGTGCTCATCTTCATGTGCCATACATAATGACCGTCATGGACCGCGGCTCGGAGCTTTTTTTCGCTCTCTCGGCCGACGACGTGGCTTTTGCAACCCCCTTTGAGCTTCTGCTAGTGATTTGACCGGCAGTAGACGGCAACACGTTTCCCCGCCCTTGGGAAACATCCTGGAATTCGGCAGTGCCGTGAGCAAGGAACCCAGCGGAAGGGAGGGTTGGACTGTGCTCAAATAGGCTGTTCATCCCAAAGAGTTATAAGGGCTTCATCCTCGCCGCATATTGTGATTCTCGGGTTCCTAGGGTCAAGACAACCGGCGCCTCGCAAAATTAGAGAGGCACATATCTAACCTCTACTAGGCTGCTGACTTTGTTCTTTTTCTGGAGTATTCGTTCTGTCGCTAGGCTCTCCGAGGCATCCACCTCCTAGCCCTTCAACTCCAACCCCACCTTTCTTTCTCCATTAGTCAGTCGACTTTCCACTATGCCTGTCCAGGGAAAGCATCACCCACTGGTTCTATACCTCGCCGCCGGGGCCTTCTTCTCTTACATTCTCTATACCCGTCTAAATCTTTACCTAACCCGACAGCGCATTAAGCGGGAAAATGGCTGCCAGCCATGTCCACACCACTTCAACAAAGACCCAATTCTCGGCATCGACGTTCTGCGATTTAATATCAGAAACGCCCGCAATAAGACTGTGCTTGAGTCAAACTGGAATCGGTTCAAGCGGTTTGGGTCATGGACCTTCCATTCGCGCATCATGACAATGCCGATTATCGTGACAGTGGAGCCTGAGAACGTTAAGACGATTCTATCATTGAAGTTCAAGGACTACTCATTCGGCGCCAGAACAAAAGCCTTCACGCCTCTGCTTGGCCAGGGCATCTTCAACTCAGACGGCGAGCGGTGGGCCAAGTCTCGGCATCTCCTGCGGCCGAATTTTGTGCGGGAGCAGCTGGCTGATCTCGACGCTTTCGAACGTCATTTCAAGCTCATGTTGAAGTGGATTCCGAGGGATGGAGCTACTGTCGATCTCCAAGAACTCTTCTTCCGGTTGACTATCGATACCGCTACAGAATTCCTGTTCAACCATTCTACGAACTCGCTCCGAATGATAGGGCAAGAACAGACGTTGAACGAGGACGTTATTTTCAGTAAAGCGTTTACATTCGCCCAGGCAGACGTCCTGACACGCACACGTATTGGCTTCTTAGACCGGTTTAGGAAGAACAAGGAGGGCAAGGAAGCGATCCGCATCTGTCATGAATACGTGGATAAATGGGTTGATGACGCGGTGCGCTGGCGCGAAGAGAGCGATGCGGAGAGGAAGATTGGTGGAGAGAAGAATGAGGAGAGATACGTATTTATCCACGAGTTGGCCAAGCAGACGAATGATAAGAAGAGGATCAGAGACGAGCTTATGAATGTTCTGCTTGCGGGACGCGATACGACTGCGAGTTTGTTGAGTAATATGTTTTTTGAGCTTTCCAAGAATCCAAACATTTGGGCTAAGTTGAGGGCGGAGGTTGGAGAACTTGATGGAAGGACGCCTTCGTATGAAGAGTTGAGGAATCTGAAGTACTTAAAGTGGTGCCTGAACGAATGTAAGTCCTCTTTCACCCTCTTGCCTTCTATGTGTTCTTATCACCCTCTCCCTACCCTCCTTCTTCTCCTCTGCATCCGAGCTCACGCTAATATATGCAGCCCTACGTCTCCACCCTGTAGTTCCTGGTAACGGTCGCTTCGCCATCCGCGATACCGTCCTCCCTCTCGGCGGTGGCCCCAAAGGCACGCACCCACTCTTTATCCCGCGCGGCACCTTGGTCACTTACTCTCCCTACGGCATGCACCGCCGCACCGATTATTTCGGTAACGACTCCCTCGAGTACAAACCCGAGCGCTGGGAGCACCTTCGACCGGGCTGGGAATATCTCCCCTTCAACGGCGGCCCGAGAATCTGCTTGGGCCAGCAATATGCTCTGACAGAGGCAAGCTATGTCACGTGTAGGCTAGTGCAGGAATTCCAGAAGGTGGAGAGTAGGGACGTGGATGGGATTTGGAAGGAGAGCTTGACTTTGACGGCTTGTTCGGCGAATGGGACATTGGTTTCTTTAACCCCAGCTTAAGAGAGGGGTTTGGTTGGGAATGGGGCCATCATGGAGGACAAATTGAGTTTGGATAATATTGGAGTTGGGGTAAGGTATGGAACGTTCGGATGGTCGGCCAAATTGGAATACTCTGTCTTGGTTATATACAAATGGTGGCGTACAGATGGGCTCCTGTTCAATTAATTGGTGATCGCCCCGGTAATGTTTATTTTTCATAGCTTTCTTTGTCTAAACGCTAAAGTCACAATGCTCCGAATCTGAAACTCCAAGATTTGGAACCTCCGATGTCTTGCACACTCTTCTGCATTTCTATCAAAGACTACGAGAAACAATTCTTGCGTTAGAACCCAGAGTGCTTGTGACAAGGTCCTAACGATAGCAAATAAAGGAAGGGCATGAATCCATATCGATGCATCGAAGATCCGTTAGGCTCTGGTACCTAGGCATTAGGAAGGAGGCCTTGTGTTGAGATGGAGAGGATGTAGAGGAAGCAGGTGCTAACAATAGTTCACTGGAATCATTTTGAATATTCCTAGATTCTGTCCTTGCGGGGTGCATGTCAAGATATCTCTTTCAGCGTTGCACACTGGAAGCAATGATGAGTTACATAGGAATTATGAATGCCGATAACACAGACAGACACTGCGTTGTTACATTGTTCCACAACTCACCATTAATCGACGAGCATGTACTTACGTTACCCCCTGATTTCTCATGCTATTTTTTGGGCTCTTCCTCCCACAGGGAGTATTCACACAAGGCACATATCTTCCTTTGTGGAGATAATTCGTTGACTATAACTATGCATATGCTTTACCGTTTCTAGATGCAAAAACACCAGTGACGTCATTTGATGATCGTGACCACCCTAAACCGAATTTACCAACACCACCGATTCACCCAAGCGACAAGGACCCATTTACATATAATAATATCATTACAAGAATATCAAAGTCACTCCCGCCTAACTAATCAAGCAGGCATCTGTTGAAAGGCGGTAAGATATTTCAAAAGTCCAAATCATCTCCAAAAACTCTTTTTACTAGGGCTCCTTTCCTCCTTCCTAGAAACAGCGGGTGTTCCAGCGCTGGCTTCAATACTCTCTGGCATGGGCAAAGCGGGCATACTCTGCGCAGCTTGCGGCAACATATTCGCGTTCATGCTGCCATAAGGGGTGTAGAAATGCTGCTGGTCAATAAAACCATTGCTCGGATATCGTTGAGGGGTTGCGGGGGGTGGAGGATAGTTGAAGGATTCACTGTGACGAAGGCCAGGGTGCGATTGTTGCTTTTGGCGGAAGAGACCGAACGCCCAATTTGATATGTTGAAGCCGCCAAAGATGACAATGGCTGTAAAGATCTGCTCAGAGATGGGGTTAGCAAAGCCTAGCTAAACTGAGGGAGGGAATGCTGAGCCGGAGGTGTCTGGACAATAGTAGGGGCCGTCGCGTTCAGCAGGTGCAGGTGGATCTTGAAGGGCTCAGTATCCTTCCTCAGTTGGTGGTTGTTGGGAACGAGCCTAGTGTGGGCGCTGAGGCTGATGTACGAGAGATCGCTCATACGAGCGCATGATTAACAAACGTAGGAGAGAGAGGAAGGTAAGGAAAGCAATAAATACCATGGACTTGTAACTGAATTCCTCCACAAAGGCATTGAAAATCATGGCGAAAGTCTTGGCCGAGACGGTGGCGGCAGCGGCCTTCTGCGGATCGCGCTGCATGCAGTTCTCCCACGTCTGGCATAGCTTCGCCATGGCTGGGACGCGATGGTGGGGGTCGCAGCGGTTATCGGTGTACTCCTTGGCACAGGCCTTGATGTCGGCGATGACGCCGATCATGTTGTTGCGCGACTCAAGGTCGATGTCGTTGAGGACGGCGCGCCAGCCGCGGAAGATGATATAAACAAAAAAGAGACCGAGAATGGAGTTTATGAGGAGCTGCAGGTAGAAGGACAGGACCGACGGCAGATGCGGGTGCGCCTCGATGAAGGTGAACAGGCTGCCGAGCCGGGAGGCCATGTCCGGTTGGGCCTGGGGCATCGGGGCACCGCCATTGTTCGGCCTACTATCGTCATCGGAGTAGTAGCCGTAGCCGTAGTCGTCTCGGGCTAGCGCTTTCTTGTTCTTGGAGCGTCGCTTCATGATGCGGTGCTCGGCCTTCTTGCTGTAAGGGTCGCGCGGCTCCTTCTCCTTCTCCTTCTCTTTGGCGGGGCTTGGGCTTGACGAGGGCAGGAACCGGTTGTACCAGCTCTCGCGCCGCTTAGTGGGGCTCTTGCTCTTGCTCCTGCGCTCGCTCATCAACCCGCCCATCTTGCTCCGCAGCTGCGTCTCGGGTGTTGCCGCCTCGCTGTCGTCGTTCGCCGGCGTGTTTGGCGTCTCCCCGCCAGAGCTTAAGTCGACTAGGGTTGTCGGCGTTCGCGGCTCCCACACATGTGATGGTACTGCGGGCAGCGGTTTGGGTGCGTCACTGAAGAGGTGGCGTTCCGAGTTTGGTTCGCGGAGCTGGAAACGGTTGGGCGTCGAGAAGCTGCTCTTGGATGGCGACGAGTCTAGTACTGAGTGCGGGCCTGGTTGGCCAAAGGAGGCCCTTAAGTTAGTTTAAGTCTCCTATGTCGGTCGAAATGGCATCAGAGTCTAACTCACGCTTCTTTGCCACTCCTGCTTGTAGGAATGGCGATTGTGCGTCTGTAGGGCCTGTATTATTCTGCCATTCGAATTCCATAGGAGTAGTGGAGCCACGATTGCGAGCGGAGGACATGTCGCTTGTTCAAGAAGGCCTAAGAGAGTGAATGCGCTGACAGGCTTGTCCTGTGTGGGTTGAAGTTCTGTGGTTGCTAGGACAGCCAATTGGCGTGGGTAAACAACAAGCCGCTTGTGCGTGGCTAAGTGTGGCTGACGGGCTTGGCAAGCCTCGAAGAATATTGCTAGACACCCCAAAAATTGCTACGTCGTACGAGCGAGAGGAGTTTAGAGAGATCAAGGCGTGATTACTTATAATTGCAGGAGGCATCGTGTTATGTGGATGTTCGCGCCGCAACACACAGTGTGGCCACTTCCACTCGGAGTCGGACAGGTGCACTTCACGCCATGCGTCACCGTCACAAATGCGAGAGAGGCATGTCAGAATATGTTAAGAAGAACTATTATTATAATCTATGCTACTTGAACAACAAGTCTAGGAGCCCCGCGGAACGAAGTGATACAGTAACTCGGATATCGCTCTCCTCAAACACCAGGTTCCAAAACGCCACCTGCACTTCATTACAACTTCACAATGCTCACTCAAATCAATCAAGCGACTTGAGCAGTCCCGGTCGCTACTTTTGCTTCCTCCTTCTCCTCATACTTGTCCCAGTTCGCCAGGATGTTGCCAATCTTGGGCGAGTTCGTCAGCTTGTAAACCTCCTCAAAGTACTCTTTGGTAAGCTCGAAAGGCTTGGCAGTGACGTTGGGAATATACTTCCCAATGAGCTTCGATGGATCAATCGATGTCTTGTGGATCTTCTTCAGCAAGAAGCTTCGGAAAGGCTTGACACCCGACCGCAAGAAGGTGCTGTGGAATGGCACGTCGATACCCTTGAGAGGAATCGTGGCAAATCCACGCTGGAGATCCAATGGCTGTGGCTTGGCCTCAGTCTGCTTAGCGCACTCTTTGATGATCTCTACTAAGTGTGCCTTGACGTCTTCTAGGGACATACTCTGCATGAGCTCCTGGATGTCGATCTTTTGCGCCTTGAGATAATTGGTGACGTTGGTGAGGCAGTCAAGAGCGCGGAGATCGCCGGCGCAGACATACTGCATATTGGCGATGTTATAATTAACGATCTCCAAGAGCCAGCCAGTCTGTTCGGAGATGTTCTCAACTACATATTGTAGAGCCTGCTCATTGAAGGTCTTCGAGATCCTGCTAGGATTGACGGCGCACATGGAGTAGTTGGACCGGCCAGTCTCGTCACGCTCAACAGCGACTTGCATAGTCAAACCACGATAGAACACGACTGAGACCAAGCTCTCAATCGGCATGACCTCTGCAAGGGCAGCTAGAGCAGAGTACTCTCCAAGCGAGTGGCCAGCAAAGCTGCTGTCGCGTTGGACCAGACCTTTTGAGCGCATGTCCTCAAAAGAGGCCTTCTCCATGAGGGTCAGAGCAGGTTGAGTGAATTGAGTAGCCGATAGCAGGCCGGTTGGGGATCGGTACGTGTATGACGTCGTGTTCTCGTCGATCTCTTTGAAGATCTTCTCTGATTTGATGCTTCCATCCGAGCTGACCGTTTCGAATGTCATGGACATGTAATTCTGGCGGATTGCTTTACCACGTGGCCCACCAAAGTGAATAGTGAGTTCGTTGGGGTTGTTCTTGACAATATTGGTGATGGCAAAGCCTGTGTAATGTTAATACAAGTATTTTGGGTTAATCGAGGGGACGTCATACCATAATTATCCATAAAGTGCTTATCAGCGCGATCCCAAACCTCCTTCGCGACAGCACTGCTCTCATACAGGTCCATGCCCATACCTTGCTCTTGCGAGCCTTGCCCAGTGAAGACGTAGGCGGTCGTTGGCTGCTCAACCTCAGCTTCACCAAGGAGAACCTTCTCTTCGGTCTCCTTGTTGCTGGCTTCGATCTTCATAATTTTACGCCCAGAGACCATACCTACGTGTTGAAGCTTGACATCGATAATGTCATCAGGAAGCACCATTCCGACCAAGTTGACATGGAAGCTCCTAACCCGGCCAATGTGGTTCTCTGCTGCCCAGGTCTCGACCAAGCTTCGGACGGCGGCACTAGAGTACATGCCGTGGGTAATTGTTCCCGGGAGGTTGGCATAGCTTGAAAAGACACGCGACACGTGGATTGGGTTGTAGTCACCCGAAACACGAGCATAAGTCTCATTTGAGGCGGGAGCCTTCAAAGTCAAAGGGGTCTTGCCGTTCAATGGGATAGGATTCTCGAAGTTGACGGGCTGGTCAATCGCGGCTCCGTTGCGCTCTAGGTAGTCGAGGACTGGGTTACCATATGAGGTCCCGGACTGGTACTCGACCGAAGCAATCTGGATTATCTCCTTGGTGGGCAGCTCGAGTAAGACTTCGCCGATGGTCTGGACCTCGCTGAAGGCGGTCTTGTTCTTGTACCGCATGAAGCTTTGTAGCTTGAAGGTCAAGGTCTTATTTAAGAGCTCGATCTCAGGCTCCTCAAGGTTGAACCATTCCTTTGAACGAAGGATAGCGACATCCTTGGAAGTTCCTAAGTGAAGCTGCATTGGGGTCTCGGTCTTCCTCTGGAAAGTGTTTTCAAAATCAGTGTACGCGCCACGGTACAAGAACTGGCTCGTAACTTCCATAACAGGTGTGCCGTCACGAGTGATGGTTCCGCAGACCTCAACCATCTTGCCAGAATCTTGGTTGATCACAGCATTGATTTGGGCAGTGGTATCCAAAATATCACCCTTCTTCAGAGGCTCCGCACCTGGGATCATGCGGAAGCCGTTCGATAAATGGACAAGCTTGAGGAGATCTCCGTCAATGGCCCTCGGAAAGATGGGCTTGGTGATAGCCTTCCAGCCGACGACGATGGCAAAGTCCATAGGTGCCCACACCTCCTTGCCAGGAAGATCGACGAAAGACTCACCGGTGTTACCAACGGCATGAACAAAGTCATTAATTGCCTCACTCGTAACGGTGGCGCGTCCACCATCAAATTTAGAAGTGACGGGAGCTTCAAAGGGAACAGCCTCATCTCCAAACCAAATCTTGTAGTAGAACTCTTTGATCCTGTCATTGCGAGCATCCATAACCTCATGAATGGGAGCGTAGCCGACTTCAGGACGATAGGTAAACTTTAACGGTAGGGCTGCCGTCTTTTTCAGGACCGTCCGCTCTTCGTACAGGTTGACGGTGATTTCATGATTCTTTGCTAGGCTGACTTCCACCGTCTTGACATGCTTGCCACCGTGATATGGTTCTTTGACGGTGATAACAGTCTTTGCTGGGTCATTCGGGTGAGTAATCTCAACCATCATACCCAACGTCGGCGCGAAGATTCGCTGCATTGGGTTCGTTTGGAACCGCTGCCCTTGGACGAAAATGTCGGCAGTGAAGAAGGCGTGTCTCCAGGAATAGGAGGTCCCAGCCAGAAGTTGCAGCCAGGAGTTGACATCCGGCAGGTTGGAATTAGAGGCGGAGGAGAGACGGTACACAACCTTGTTTTCGACTTGAGAAACGGTCAATCCATCAACCTCGACAGCGGTGTTGGCGCCAAGTAGCTTGCTCCCAAAGTATTCAATAACTGGAACTTTGGACTCATCACCGCCGTAGACATCACGGAGCAAAAACTTGATATGATTCAGATGGACACCATCCAGAATATCCTTGACGGGCTCGTCTACAACTGTGGAGTATTTTGCAGCCATAGGGCCTTGCAATATACAGGTCCGTCCCACATCTTGGTCAACAACGGCCTCAAGGTCCTCGGATTGCCAGAGCGAATCCTTCTTGAAGAAGTATTCAAAGGTGTCATCGAGAACTGGCACAAAGGGGACAGGCTTCTGGCCGCGTCGCTGGCAGAGTAGGAGGAAATGCTGGACGTCTTGAGCATTGATGAGCTGGTTCTCAGCTTCATGATAAACTTTCAGGACTTTCTCAACAATCGGATAAGGGTTGTTAAGCTCGTCGTAGTTCTGGATCAGGGACTCGCTGTCGGACTTGCTAAAACGCTCCTCCACACGCCGGATAAAGTCGCCAGCAAGACGTCTCAAGCTTGGATCAATCCAGCGAGATTCGTGCTTGACATACATCAAGTCGACCATACGTTCAATGACCTCGGCATAAGTCATATCCTCGAGGTCCACGGACTCGCCGTTTCGGTTCCTTCCAAACCAGACCTTCTGGAAGTCATTGTTAAGCTTCGTGATAATATGCTCGCGCATCTTCTTGAGTTCCGGAATGCGCTTGGCCTTGTCCAAGCTGAAGATCTTCTGATCCATCTCATGCCAGAAGAGAACACCGCGGGTTGCAAGCTTGTGAATTGGCTCGCCCATCTCGGAGCGAACGGTAATTACACCACCGGCCGGCCCTTTATATGTCTTTTCCCATTCACCGTCATCGAGACCCGGAGCATCTACGATGGCCTTCTTGGCATTCTTTGAGGTGTGAGCTTCCTTCGCCGTCATCATACGGCTACCAAACAAGCAGCCGTCGTAAGGCATTGGGGGGTAGCCAAATCGGGTTGACCATTGGCCAGTTAGGTAGGGGTATGTATCTTCGGCACCGCCAAAGCCGGAGCCAGCCACGAGGACTAAGTTATCGCACTTGCGGATACGGCTGTACATTTGCAGGATAGGTTGGTGAAAATCTTCAAAAGAGTGGTGACCACCGCCACGACCTCCCGTCCACTGAAGGATAACAGGGAACGTTGGATTGGCTTTTGCGATGTTGATAGTCTGTTGAATGGCTTCGACAGATCCAGGCTTAAAAGCAATGTGCTTGATGCCCAAGGTCTCAATATACTCGTTGGCGACTTCAATAGAAGGAACTCCCGCACCGATTGTAAGACCTTCGATGGGAACCCCATCAGCCCTCAATTTGCCAATGAGAGGGATCTGCCAGGCCATTGCGCGGGGATTGACGTAGATCAAATTAATTGTAATGCCACGGCCCGGGGGGATCGCCTTCTCGATCTTGTTGATGGCAGCAGTCATGGATTTTTCGTTGTAGTAACCACCGCCAGCAAGCTCAATCTCGTAGCCAGCGTTCATTGTTGCAGCCACAAAGTCCCACGGGACGGTGCAAGGAGTCATACCAGCCACCATGACGGGCGGCAGTCCGAGAAGCCTGCTCATCTTGGTATCGACGAAAGTCTGACCAACCGATGTCTTCACAAGACGTGGCCCGTGCTCCTTAACCCAATCCACCGCGTACTTCACAGCATGTTCAGCATCTCTGTCGAAGATCTCTGGTTTGTACCCAACTTCGGCATTCGTGCCGTCGATGGAGCCCGCAAGAATCACACGGACGCCAGTGCCATCCTTGTTGCGATTGGTTAACACGCCGAGACCAGAGATACCTCCCGGGCCAAAGTCGAGAATATGCGTGGCTTTGGGGAAGACAGTAGCCTTCTCCCAGTTAACGGGGTCGTTGGTAATCATGCGAACAAGGGCCGGGACAATGTTGTCGGCGTCTTCATCTCGGATATCATTGCCTGTGTTGGTGTCGTACATGGGAATTCCTAGGCTGCTGGCCGGGATCACGACATCCTTCAAGTCTTCCTTAAGCTGTTTGGTAGCCTCAGTCAGGTATGGGCTATGGAAGGGAGCAGTGATGGGCAAGAAACGGTTCACAAAGCGAACTTTACGGTCCGTGAAAGGAATCCTTGTCTGATCCAAACCAGTCGGGGCTTTGACTTTTCGCAGGCGCAGGTTCAGGCCATATAGGGAAATAGGCGGGCCTGTGACAACGAAATTGCGAGCACTGTTGACAAGCGAGATGGCAATGTGCCTATCTTTAGGCAAATGTGCATTGGTCGCGTCAATGTGATCCTGGACTGCTTTCCTCGAAAGATCTCGAATGGAAAGCATTGGAGTAGGGGTACCCTCGCCATTGTCAACTGAGTCTTGAAGAATATTTGGTGCGAGCGAAGTCCTTGGATAAGCCTGCTGGCTACGAGTTCCAATCCAAAACAAAATCGTAATCGCCTTCTTAGCAGCTTGTTCAAAGCTTTCCCAGTTCTTTGCCTCGGCAATGGCAGCGGCGGTAACAACACCTTGTGAGTGACCAGTGACACCAGACAGGCGGCTGCGAATGTGACCGGGGTGGCTGCCGAGGACTCTGCAGGTCACGACATAGTGTGCCAGCTGAGTCAACCCAATCAAGGGCAAACTAACAGGTGCCGAAACGAGGTAGTCGGTGTCCGGCTGGGAGTCTTTGTTGGTGAGCCATCGCATCACGTCCAGACCCTTAGAGTAGAGCTTCTCGGCTCGGGGGTCACGGGCCAGGGTCAGGAGGTGCTGTGCTTCGGCAGCAACGAAATCTTCAACAAATGAGGGGTATGTCGTGTAGATTTCGCGGAGCTCCTCGAAGTACTCTTCAATGTTGCCTTGGCCGCCTAAGACAGCGTAGACCAGGGCATTCTCATCAGCAGCTTCACGCAGGAGAGCAGATTCGTGGTGCTTGATCGGTCTTTCGACCGCGGCGCGAGCGGTGTAGTATGATCGGACGGTGATCAGCTTCTTTTGCTGAATACCAGGGAGGCTCGCTGCCAGGGCATGCACCTCATTCCCGCGGAGGAAGGCACGCTCAAACTCGTTTACGACGAGCTTGAGGACCTCTTCGAAGGAGCCTGGGTCGTCTCCCTCTTCTACCTCCTGGGCAATGAAGCCCAGATACCGGGCAACCAACTCGGGTACTGAGGACGGCTCATCATCTTGCGCCAGTTCGTCTGTGGGTTCGGGCAGGGTAGCATTGAAGGCATCCTTCAGCTGCTGGGCATTAAAATGTAGGGCGGTGGGGATAAGGAGGGTGTATTCGAGCGAGCCGTGGGAGAGAATGAGGGGACGGAGCGACGCCTGGGAGCGCGGTGTCGAGATACCAGTTTGGGGGCCAGAACCGTACATGTTTGCGGCGGTGCGTATGTGGCCTGTTAGAGCTGTGAGCTTGGGTTGGTTTCAGAGTTGGCCGGACCGAGGCATGCAGAGGGTAAAGTAGATATGGATAGTAATCGGCACGGGAATGCCAATGCGGGGGCTACATGAGAGTATCCGTACCTGTACAAAATGGGAGCAAGTTGCGAGGTCCGCAAGTTTACTGATCAAGCGGCGTACCTGGGCAGTTGTGAGTTTGGGCTCCTCACTGCAGGGACACAGTGAAGGGATGAGGGTCAGGGGCGTGGTTGCCGTCTGGGCCACTACGACTTCCCTTGAGGGAAGATGCGCCTGACTTACTTGGTATGGGGAAGGTAGAAGTCAATCTACCGGCTGGTGCGCGGGAATTTGTTCGTACTGCAACTGAGTCGCAGCTCCCTTGCAAAGAAAGCGTGCTGCGTGTGTGGGTGATAAACAACAACGCAGGGCAAAAGAAAGCAAAAATGGTGTGGAGGGGAGAGGGCGGTGAATGCAATTGGGGTGGAGAGCAGAGGTTGAGGCGTGAGGTGAGAGCAGGCGTGGGTAATTAATCCCCTAACGGCGGCGGTGTCGTTCACTTTTTTTCCCAGACGTCCGTGAAGACTCGGCTGGGGAGCGCTAGCGCCCTTGTTGACGACCGGGGAGCTGCATCTGGTTGAGATCACGAAAACGCGGTACATGGATCTTGAGAGGGCCAACGACGCTCCACCAGCAGCCACGGTTCGAGAGGCTAGTTGGCGACAATGACTGGTAGCTTCGGGCGATTACTGATAACGCCGTCTCCGCACCTGGCAGACGTTGAGGGTGCTGTTGACAGGCCTGCATATCGCAAGCCGGGCCATTTCGGTCCATGATCTCAAGTGTGGCTGCTCCCAGAACTTTGCAGCCGAAATTTGTTGTTGGGAGCCCACCAAGCGGCGACAAGCTTTCCGGCAGGGGTAGATGTTTTTAGGCCAGACCCCAGAAACCCTCAACACACCGCAAAGTGCGTCTTTGATCTTCCTTTCCCTTCGAACGAGAGATAAACAGCCAATGCGTTGGGCCGTCAGCGTTCCTGAACCTCCCGCCGCGCGCAAGCCCACCACTCCTGACACTCTCATCACAAGCCCGATCCGGGAACCGTTGTGTCGCTCCTCCCTCGCCTTCCCCCCGTGCCTACCGTAATATCTGCAGCACGCCGCCGCCCCTTCCTCGACGCCGGCCGCTCCTCCTCTCCTTTTGACGTCAAGAAGATACCTTCTCCCAGACTCTTTTTCGATATCCATTGAGCCCTCCACCACCCCGTACCACCCCCATTCCACCCAATACCGCCACCCGTCAATTCCTGCACCATGCGTCCCGAGGTCGAGCAGGAGCTTTCCCACACGCTCCTCATTGAGCTGCTCGCATACCAGTTCGCCTCGCCTGTGAGGTGGATTGAGACTCAAGATGTGGTGCTCGGTGAGAAGACCACCGAGCGCATCGTCGAAATCGGCCCTGCGGACACCCTCGGCGTGATGGCGAAGCGGACACTGGCGTCCAAATACGAGGCTCATGATGCGGCCCTGTCCGTGCAGAGGCAGATTCTGTGCTACAACAAGGACGCAAAAGACATCTACTACGACGTAGACCCGGTGGAGGAAGAACCAGAGCCCGCGGCGTCGGGCAGCGGAGATGCCCCAGCAACTCCCTCCCCGACAGCAGCTCCGACGACAGCAGCACCGGCAGCGGCCCCCCCACCAGCGAGTGCGGGCCCCGCAGCACAGGTGCCAGATGCTCCAGTGACTGCAACCGATATCCTCCGCGCATTGGTGGCCCAGAAGTTGAAGAAGCCTCTGTTGGACATTCCCCTAAGCAAAGCCATCAAAGATTTGGTCGGAGGTGAGTCTTCTCGAGTATAGTACAAACTTACTCAATCGCTAATTCCGCTGCAGGAAAATCTACCCTCCAAAACGAAATTCTCGGTGACTTAGGCAAGGAGTTCGGCTCAACCCCCGAGAAGCCAGAAGATACCCCCCTAGACGAGCTCGGTGCTTCGATGCAGGCTACCTTCAATGGTCAGCTTGGGAAGCAGTCCTCCTCCCTCATTGCCCGAATGGTGTCGTCTAAGATGCCTGGGGGCTTCAACATCACAGCCGTGCGAAAGCACTTAGAGACTAGATGGGGACTAGCATCCGGCCGCCAAGACGGTGTTCTATTGCTCGCTCTCACCAGTGAGCCAGCATCGCGTCTTGGCTCGGAAAACGATGGGAAGGCGTGGTTGGACGAAATGACCAACAAATATGCGGCTCAGGCTGGAGTCAACTTGTCTGCTCCTTCGGCTGGCGGCGATGCCGGCGGTGCAGCGGGAGGCATGATGATGGATCCCGCTGCCATCGACGCCCTCACGAAAGACCAGCGAATGCTATTCAAGCAACAACTAGAGCTTTTTGCAAGGTATCTTAAGATGGACCTCCGTGCCGGCGACAAGGCTTTTGTTGGATCACAAAAAGCTGCATCCGCTCTCCAAGCTCAACTGGACCTCTGGACCGCAGAACATGGCGACTTCTATGCCTCTGGTATCGAACCGCAGTTCACTTCCCTGAAAGCTCGTGTCTACGACTCCTCGTGGAATTGGGCCCGCCAGGACGCTCTCAGCATGTACTACGATATCATCTTCGGCCGCCTCAAGGCTGTGGATCGAGAGATTGTCAGTCGTTGCATCAACATCATGAACCGATCGAACCCCCTTCTTCTCGATTTCATGCAATATCACATCGACCACTGCCCCACGGAACGAGGCGAGACATATGAGCTCGCCAAAGAACTCGGCCAGCAGCTCATTGAGAACTGCAAAGACGTTCTCAATGAGGCTCCCGTCTACAAAGATGTTGCTATACCCACTGCACCCCATCTTGAAATCGACGCCAAGGGCAACATGAACTATACCGAAACCCCAAGGGCTAGCGTCCGCAAGCTGGAGCACTATGTCCGAGAAATGGCCGAAGGAGGCAAGCTCTCCGAGTACGGCAACCGCACCAAGGTCCAGAATGATTTGCAGCGGATCTACAAACTCATCAAGCAGCAGCACAAGCTTTCTAAGTCCTCTCAACTGCAGATTAAGAGTCTTTACAGCAATGTCATTCGCTCACTTTCCATGAACGAAGGCCAGATTATGCCGAGCGAGAATGGCAAGGCTATCAATGGCCAGGGGAAGAAGGGCAGGAACGGCCGCGTCCATGCTCCCATGAAGCAAGGAAAGGTCGAAACAATTCCATTCCTTCATCTGAAGAGGAAGGATGACCATGGCTGGGAGTACAGCAAGAAGCTGACTGGCATCTATCTAGATGGTCTGGAGAATGCTGCCAAGTCTGGTGTCAGCTTCCAGGGTAAAAATGCTCTCATGACTGGTGCTGGTGCTGGATCAATTGGCGCTGAAGTCCTCCAGGGCTTGATCAGTGGTGGTGCCAAGGTTGTCGTCACTACGTCTCGATTCTCTCGAGAAGTTAATGAGTACTATCAGTCTATGTACACTCGCTACGGTGCCCGTGGCTCTCAACTCATCGTTGTACCATTCAACCAAGGAAGTAAGCAGGACGTTGAGGCATTGGTCGACTACATCTTCGATCCTAAAAAGGGCCTTGGCTGGGATCTAGACTACATTGTTCCTTTCGCCGCCATCTCCGAGAATGGCCGCGAGATTGATGGCCTTGATTCGAAGTCCGAGCTTGCTCACCGGATAATGTTAACCAACCTTCTCCGACTCCTAGGATGTGTCAAAGCGCATAAACAAGCCAACGGCTACGAGACTCGCCCTGCTCAGGTTATTCTTCCCCTCTCCCCCAACCACGGCACTTTCGGTAACGACGGCATGTACGCCGAGTCCAAGATTGCTCTCGAGACGCTCTTTACCCGATGGCACTCTGAGAGCTGGGGCAGCTTCCTCACTATTTGTGGCGCCGTTATCGGCTGGACTCGTGGCACTGGTCTCATGGCTGGTAACAACATTGTCGCCGAAGGCATCGAGAAGTATGGCGTACGCACCTTCTCTCAGCAAGAAATGGCCTTCAACCTACTTGGCCTCATGGCTCCCCCGATCGTCAATCTCTGCCAGGTCGAACCCGTCTGGGCTGACCTCAATGGCGGCTTCCAATACATTCCCAACCTTAAGGATCTCATGACTGATCTCCGAAAGGAGCACATGGAGACTAGCGAGGTTCGCAAAGCCGTGATCAAAGAGAATGCCATCGAGAACAAAATCATCAATGGCGAAGCAAGCGAGGCTTTGTACAAGAAGGCCACTATTCAACCCAGGGCGAACTTGAAATTCGACTTCCCTAAAGTTCCCGACTGGGAAACTGAAATCAAGCCACTCAACCCCGACCTAAAGGGGATGGTCGATCTTGAGAAGGTCGTTGTTGTTACTGGTTTTGCCGAAGTCGGACCTTGGGGTAATTCAAGAACCCGCTGGGAGATGGAGTCTTCCGGCGAGTTTTCGCTCGAAGGCTGTGTTGAAATGGCATGGATCATGGGGCTCATCAAGAACCATAATGGTCCCATCAAGGGCAAGAGCTACTCGGGCTGGGTTGATGCCAAGACCGGTGAACCAGTGGAAGATAAAGATGTCAAGGCCAAATACGAGAAATATATCCTAGAACACTCTGGTATTCGTCTAATCGAGCCGGAGCTGTTTAACGGGTATGATCCGAACAAGAAACAACTTCTCCAAGAGATTCAGATCGAAGAAGACCTGGATCCCTTTGAGGCTTCCAAGGAGACCGCTGATGAGTTCAAGCGTCAGCACGGCGACAACGTGGAGATTTTCGAAATTACAGAGTCTGGTGAATTCACTGTTCGCCTGAAGAAAGGTGCCACGCTCCTCATCCCTAAGGCTCTTCGCTTCGACCGTCTTGTTGCCGGCCAAATCCCCACAGGCTGGGACGCTAAGAAGTATGGTGTTCCCGATGACATCATCTCCCAGGTTGACCCCGTCACGCTCTTTGTTCTTGTCTCGACTGCAGAAGCTCTTCTCTCCAGCGGTATCACCGACCCGTACGAGTTCTATAAGTATGTCCACATCTCTCAAGTCGGCAACTGCATCGGTTCTGGAATTGGTGGCACGAATGCTCTCCGAGGCATGTACAAGGACCGCTTCCTCGACAAGCCACTCCAAAAGGATATTCTTCAGGAATCTTTCATCAACACCATGAGCGCTTGGGTCAATATGCTGCTCCTCTCTTCTACTGGTCCTATCAAAACCCCTGTCGGTGCTTGTGCCACCGCTGTTGAATCCCTCGACATTGGTTATGACACTATCGTTGAGGGTAAAGCTCGCGTCTGCTTCGTTGGTGGTTTCGATGACTTCCAAGAGGAAGGCTCTTATGAATTCGCCAACATGAAAGCCACCAGCAACGCGGAAGACGAATTTGCTCATGGTCGGACACCAAAGGAGATGTCCCGCCCAACCACTACTACTAGGGGCGGCTTCATGGAATCTCAAGGATGTGGTTTGCAAGTCATCATGGATGCCAAGCTAGCTCTAGATATGGGTGTCCCCATTTATGGTATTCTTGGTTTCACTGCTACAGCTACCGACAAGATTGGCCGATCCGTCCCCGCCCCTGGCAAGGGTGTTCTCACGACCGCTCGTGAGATGCCATCCAAATTCCCATCGCCTTTGCTCGATATTAAGTACAGAAAGAGACAGATGGATCTCCGACGCCGCCAAATCAAACAGTGGCAGGAGTCAGAACTTCTGTATCTCCAGGAGGAGGTTGCTGCGATGAAGGATACAGTTGAACAGTTCAATGAATCCGAGTACATGCAGGAGCGTGCCGCTCATATCGAGCGAGAAGCCAAGCGACAGGAGAAAGAAGTTCTGAACAGCCTAGGTAACAACTTCTGGAAACAGGATCCTCGTATTGCTCCTCTCCGCGGTGCCCTCGCCACGTGGGGCCTCACAATCGACGACCTGGGTGTTGCCTCATTTCACGGTACCTCGACCGTTGCTAACGACAAGAACGAATCGGATGTCGTCTGCCACCAGATGCGTCATCTTGGCCGTGCCAAAGGGAACGCACTGCTTGGCATCTTCCAGAAATACCTCACTGGCCACCCTAAAGGTGCGGCCGGTGCCTGGATGTTCAACGGCTGTTTGCAAGTGCTCAACTCTGGTCTCGTTCCCGGCAACCGTAACGCCGACAATGTTGACAAGGTCATGGAGCAATTCGACTACATTGTCTATCCTTCGCGCACCATCCAGACCGACGGCGTCAAGGCCTTCTCAGTCACTTCATTCGGTTTTGGCCAGAAGGGCACCCAGGCCATTGGTATTCATCCCAAGTACCTCTTTGCCACTCTTGACCACGCTCAATATGCCACCTATAAGCTAAAGGTCGAGGCTCGTCAAAAGAAGGCCTACCGATACTTCCATGACGGTCTCATCAACAACACGATGTTCCGTGCCAAGGACAAAGCGCCGTACGAGGAAGAGAAGATGCAAGAAGTCTTCTTGAACCCGCACGCTCGCGTTACGATCGACAAGAAGACGGCTCAGTATGCCTACCCTGCGAAGGTTGAAGCACCGAAGAAGGATGCCAAATCTGAAGAGACGAGGAAGATGGTGGAGTCGCTCACTCAGGCTTCTGCTACACAAAATACTAAGATCGGCGTCGACGTCGAAACTGTGGGCTCGATTAATATCGAAAATGAGACTTTCCTTGAACGCAACTTCACAGACAGCGAGATTGCGTACTGCCAGAAGGCGGGCAGTCCACAGGCTAGCTTTACTGGTAAGTGGTCAGCGAAGGAGGCTGTCTTCAAATCTCTCGGTGTCAAAGGAAAGGGTGCAGGTGCATCGTTGAGAGAGATTGAAATCGTCAACGATGAGACGGGAGCGCCAACCGTTAAGGTATAGTCACTTGAATTAATTTCGTCGTTCATTCCACTAATAACTTCGCAGCTTCATGGTTTCGCTGAGCAGGAAGCAAAGAGGGTCGGTGTCAAGAAGCTCAGCGTCAGCATAAGCCACTCGGATGAACAGGCGGTCGCTGTAGCTGTAGCTTCATTTTGAAGAAGTGTAACCGTAATGATTATCGTCTTGTGTTTCTTTAGGAACAGAGGCATAGATATTGGGGCTGGCTATCTGAATACGCCACCCGACAAGGGGTTTTAGAAGGTCTTTGAAGGGGTAGGGGCTGTGCTGTCCCTACCAAAAAAGGTCAGTTTACAGAAGCTATCTATTTATGAATAGAGGCGTAATATTCTTCCTAGCTAGTTGGTGTGGGTGGTTCGTCCTTGGGGCATTGCCAGTACTGGCCATGTCTTTTCCTTGTTCGATACGTGAAGCACTGGAAAGATAAATTTCTAGTTCGAAAAAGTTCATTCACTGTTGCTCCCACGTCTATTGTCTTGTCTCATAGAGTCTCTCAGGTTTCTCTACAACAAGTGGATTACACTCCCTTGACCAGCCCGCTTGCAAGGTGCGCCATGTGTTGTGGTCGGCAATTGCGTACAGCGACCAGGTCATGTTTACCAATGAGGAGCGAAAAGAGGGCTTGGGCAATGTACTTTCCCAAGACTCATCGTGTGCATGTAGGTATTCCCCACGATGCTTCGATGTGTAGTGAGTCACTATATTGAGATTAGTATTTATTTCTAATCGTCGCCCTGCGTTCACCTATTGTCCGGATCTCGATGGCGTAGTCGCCACTTGAGTGCAAGCGTCCCCAGCCAACCCTACTGCTAACGAACTTACTGCATAGTGATTGCAGTGTAGAGCGAGTCTCGAAGAAAATTAATATAGAAAAGCAGCAGTATCTCTTCGGGACATTATCGGATTCGTTGTCCACCGCAGGGCCTGAAAGCGTGGCAGCAGCGGGCGTTGAATAACTTTCAGTTTACTGGAGGAAATGCGCCGTGGATAGTATATTATCATCAAGCCTGAGCCAGCCGATAGCACGGGACGCCCGCCAATATTCAGTCTCGCAACTCCACAACTGAGAACGACTCTCTTCCTGTGCATGCACCATGGCATACAGCAGTGTGACGAGTACCTTTGGAGGCAGCAACTACGGCTTTCAAGCAGGGTTAATTAATGGCCCGGTTAGTGTTGCATTTCACCTCCCGCCGGGTGAGTTAGCTACAAGAGGCCGAAGCTGAGCAGTTCTAAGGGCAATACCCCAACTAGAGCAACCAGAAACACCCGCGAACCCTTCTTCTAACATCCCTTTCCCCCGCGACCCGGATTATGTCGATCGAGAGTTACTGCTTGACCGGATCTACAAAAAGCTATCTGTACCAGCATCGAAGGTAGCGCTGGTCGGCCTCGGCGGAGTGGGGTACGAATCAAATGGCGGGGAGCTCAGTTTAAATGCTTACCAGCGTATAGGAAGTCACAGCTAGTGATCGAATACGCCTACCGAACTAGAGACGAACTGCCAAATGCATGGATCTTCTGGGTGCATGGGAGCAATGCCGCTCGTTTTGAGCAAAAGCTTTCGGGAAATCGCCGACCAAGTTAAGATCCCAGGTCGGGTAAATCAAAAGGCGAATATCTTCAAGCTCGTCCACGACTGGCTATGCGATAAGAATAAGGGAAACTGGGTGCTTGTTCTTGACAACGTCGACAATGCTGACTTCCTTCTTAAGCCTCAAACTACGAGCAAGGAGGGATTGGAAGGCTGTCTAGGCAGCAAATCAAAGCGGCCACTTATTCGATATTTACCTCGGAACGAGAATGGATCGGTCCTTATTACAACGCGAAGCAGGGACATGGCTTTGAAACTAGTGGAAGAGAACAACCTAATCACCGTGGAACCAATGGATAGAGGACAAGCGCTCGGGCTCCTTGAAAAGAAGCTAGGAGACCAGATGGACAACGACAGGGCGGCTGAGCTAGGAGCGGCACTTGAGTATATGCCCCTTGCTATCGTCCAGGCGGCCGCGTATATCAAGGAAAGAGCTCTAAGATGTTCTGTACAGCAGTATATTGAGAAGCTGAAGCAGGGCGATAAGGCAAAGACGAGTCTCTTGAACTACGACGGGGGGCATCTTCGTCGTGACTGGGAGGCTGAAAACTCAATTCTTCTAACTTGGCAAATCTCGTTCGATTATATACATGCAACAAAGCGATCAGCAGCCGACCTACTATCACTCATGAGTTTTTTTGATCGTCAAAGGATCCCAGAAATCCTGCTTCGGAGTCGTAACGGGACGGCGACTAGGGACGAAAGTTCGCGCGCGGATGGCGAAAAGAATGAAGGAACTGATAGTGAAGATAGCATGTCAGAAGCTAGCGTCCACGACAGGTTTGAAGATGATATTCTCACACTAAGAAATTACTCATTTATCTCGCTTACTGCCGATACAACAACATTTGAGATGCATAGTCTAGTGCAGCTTGCCACTCGCAAGTGGTTAGAAGGTCAGGGTCAACTTAAAAGATGGAGGCAGCAGTATATTACACATCTTTGCAGGGAGTTTCCAACAGGAAATTATAAGAATTGGACACAATGCCAGGCGCTTTTTCCACACGCAAAGTTAGCATTAGTGCAGAAGCCTGAGGGCGAGGAGTCACTTAAGGAGTGGGCCCTCCTGATGTACAATGCAGCATGGTACGCGTGGCAAAGAGGAAGTGCGTCTGACGCGGAGAAGATGTCTATAAAATCAATGAAAGTTAGGAGAAGGCTACTTGGTACAGAGCAAGGGGAGACATTGAACAGTATGACAATGGTAGCGTTAGCATGCAAGCTTGGTGGGAGGTTGGAGAAGGCGGAAGAGCTGGAGGTGCAAGTAATGGAGACGAGAAAGAGAGTGCTTAGGGAGGAGCATCCAGACACGCTGACTAGCATGGCCAATCTGGCATCAACATATAGAAATCAAGGGCGGTTGAAGGAGGCCGAAGAGTTGGAGGTGCAAGTGATGGAGATAAGCTTGAAGGTGCTTGGAGAGGAGCACCCTTCCACGCTGACCGGCATGGCCAATCTGGCGTCGACGTACAGGGATCAAGGGCGGTGGAAGGAGGCCGAAGAGCTGCAAGCAAAAGAACTGGAGGTATGCTCGAGAGTGCTCGGGGAGGAGCATCCAGACACGCTGATCAGCATGGCCAGTCTGGCGTCCACGTACAGGAATCAAGGGCGATGGAAGAAGGCAGAAGAGCTGGAGGTGCAAGTAATGGGGACGATAAAGAGGGTGCTTGGGGAGGAGCATCCACACACACTGACCAGCATGGCTAATCTGGCGTTGACGTATAGGAATCAAGGGCGATGGAAGGAGGCCGAAGCGCTAGGGTTGCAAGTAATGGAGGTGGGAAAGAGAGTGCTTGGAGAGGAACATCCTTCCACACTGACCAGCGTGGCCAATCTAGCGTCAACATACAGGAATCAGGGGCGATGGAAGGAGGCCGAAGAGCTGGATGTGCAAGTGGTGGAGACAAATTTGAGGGTGCTTGGGGAGGAGCATCCTTCCACTCTGATCAGCATTGCCAACCTAGCGTCAACGTTTTGGGATCAAGGGCGGTGGAAGGAGGCTGAAGAGCTGCAAACAAAAGGACTGGAGATATGCTTGAGGGTACTTGTGGGGGAGCATCCAGACACGCTGACCAGCATGGCCAATCTGGCATTAACGTACAAGAGTCAAGGGGGGTGGAAGAAGGCAGAGGAGTTGGAGGTGCAAGTAATGGATACGAGAAAGAGAGTGCTTGGGGAGGAGCATCCATACACGCTGACCAGCATGGCCAACCTGGCATCAACATATAGAAATCAAGGGCGGTTGAAGGAGGCCGAAGAGCTGCAAGCAAAAGAACTGGACATATGTTCAAGGGTGCTTGGGGAGGAACATCCAGACACGCTGACCAGCATGGCTAACCTAGCGTTAACGCTAAGGACCCAGGACCGAACAAACGAAGCCATATTCCTAATAGAGAAGTGCTCCCAAATGCGGAAATACGTCTTAGGTCTTTAGCATCCATACACAACATCATCAATTGAAACTTTAAACCGATGGAAGCTAGAGAACATAGAGATTATTGTTTAAGGGACTTGTCAGTGTCTAGTTATTTCCAAGAAAGGATGACTCTAGCAATAGACCTTGTAATTGCTTAAGAGGATCAGATCTCCTTGTCCAAAGCAGCAGGTTGAAGTTAGTGCCAATGCAGAAGTGTCTAGCCGCGAGAGCACGCTTTTTAATGATATGTGGTAGTAGTCGGGGTAACTTAGCACAAAATATAGCCACCACTTGCAGGGAGGTGGCTGACCCGCACCAGCCATAACCCTGTGAGTTCAAAACTGTGCTAGAGAGGTACAATCTTTTACCGTGGAAAAGCACGTGCCTACGAGAAAGGCGCCTTACTAGATATGTATGCAATGTAATGTGCCATGATTTTCGCTCACAAGTTGAGTAGAATATTGTTGCAGCTGCGCTCTGACGTAAGTCGATTTAGGCTAGCGACCCTATATCTATGAAGAGGGGATGGAAAACCCTTTCCATACTCGTGGTGTGCCTTATAGTAATAACCAGAATCTTGTAGTACATGAGCTGCCACTTTCACACTTTTGGTTTCCTGACCCGCTAATATTTATTTACCCGTGACCGTCATTGTATGGACATATCTGAGCTTCCCGCCCTCGACTCGGAACTCATGAGTGTCAGGGATTCCAGCGAAGCTCATGAATACGTCCACCGTTCCGTACTCCTCGTCGATGACATACCGCCGGTTGGTTAACTCAACTCCGTTCGGGATGCCGACATCGCAGCGGTCACTGGACTGACCCTTTCCTGTATACGAGCCACCCTCGAGGCGAGCACACGGTTGTCCCCATGGAACTTTCACGCTTTTGTCGTGGAATATATCGCAGTAAGCGTCAGCAGCCGCTTGGATCACAGCACGAGTGTCTCTCTTTGCTTCTGGAATTGGATCCCATGTCTCCTTGGCCGCCCAACTCAATGTGCCTGTTGCATTGAACAACCAATCCCCCTTGTCGGTGATGATGGTCTCTACTTTGCTGACCTGACCTTCCGTGAGGTGCATCTGGGTACCGATGACGTAGGGGTGTTTGGAATCAGTGATAATCAGTTCGGTGTAAGTGGAGCAATTCGTGGTGTCGTGCTGGCTGCGCTTGTGGTCGATCTTCAGCGCCGATGCAAGAATGCCCTTTGTGATATCCGCCGTCTTATCATTCTCAAAGTAGGCGAAGCCGCTGGCAGTAGCGGTAAGCGCAGCTGGCTTTCCCTCGGTCTGGGCAGAAACATAGCTGTCGGTGATTGATCGGAGTAGTGCCTTGTCGCAAACCGCTGCTACTGGGGCAGCGACGCTGGTGGCAGAGAGAGACACGATCCAAAGGAATAAGGCAAGCATTTTTGATGTCGTGTCTGCTGAGGCTTGGAAGGAAGGAATGCCTTGGTGCTGATATAACTCTCCAACATCGTGCAATGCCGCGGTGAGTGGAAGCTCTAAATAGGATTTTTACCCCTGGGCGACGTTGAGTATCCATATCAGGATCAATTAGTAGATAGGTGCTTAGTATTTTACATAGTAAGTGATTTCCGGTACATCGAGCTTCATGCCGCAAAGTGTCGAAACCCCATGGGCCAGTATGGTTCGATATTGCTTCTAATAGAGGTTGATTGGACGGGGATAAATTGGATGCGGGGAGTTCCAGGGAGTTGAAATGCTCCACGAGGCATCTCGAGCTCGGCAGTTGAGAACATCCATCTACGCACCTAGCTCTGGAAGGCTGAGGGTGTTTTGCGGGGGGGAGTAATATAGTCAGGAGGGATATGTGAAAGACTTCTGGAACACATCCAAGAACGATCGCTTAACGATTTGAACCTTGCCTTATTGAGGGTCTGTGTGCTCGACTGGAAACAAGTTAGCGCAGTAGGAACCTCAAGCTACTGGTGGATTTATTGCCAATCTTGACTTCATTTCTCCTGTGATAATGACATCGATGGGGCGACATATTAGACCAGCCTCACCTACGATGTTCTCATGAATCAGCCTCTTCGACACCTTAAACATTTATGCCTTCAAGCCATTTAAATACGATGCAAGTGTCTCTGTGGCTAAAGAGGGTTCCCCCAATCCCCTCTTTTATCTGAACAGAAGTGCTAGCTTATGCTCGTTGGTATACTACACTCCTATGGGTAAATAATTCTCATGTTCGTCTAGCCTTGTCGTAGTGACACCACGAACTGTCGCTTCACCCACCCTACACCCTTCTTTATCTCACTCTCTTTTATTGACACGTGATGCCCATTTCCTTCTATATCCGGATCCTTACCATGAATTGTTTTTTCAAGAGTCGGTTGTTGGGGGTGGCTCAACTGGGACAGTCGCGCAACATCCACGTTTGGGAGCATTCACACTAAGCACTGAATCTTAGGCAACACTAAAGAAGCAGAACTCGATTCTATGCCTAGGAAATGCAGCATGACCTTGTGCGTACTTGGCATTCGAACTCTTCAGGGAGGTCAGCTGCAGGTTATCTAGAGCCGAACATATTCAGTGGCCAAGTTTCTAATTCCGAGGCTAAAATATGCTAGAGGAGAGATCGATAAACATTGGTGTAAAGATGCCAACTGTAGAATCACAATTATGCAAATAAACTCACCACTCAATCAGATACCTTCCAGCACTTTATATATTTCTATCGTACATCTACAGACTACTACCAACACCACTACCATGAAATCCCGAACCCTGAGCCCCGTACACCAAGGCCGGATCGGTCGGCTATGTATCGGGCTCTCAGATCACTCTCCTGATGGTAGATCTCGACCGTGAGCCATATCCCTCCTGCGTCAACCTTCAGCCGAGGGATCGACGAAATGTTCGATGGTCACTCCATCCATCTCTGCACTACGCACTCTACTGCGTCCAAATCCCGACCTTCATCCGTGGAGAAAAGACCTCCGTCCTCGAATTCTACTAAACTCCCCTCTACCACGGTCTATGCATTACCGCTAAAGACCTAGCGTTTGAGCAGGAAAACTGGTACGCTGTTTCCGCAGGTGGCCATCCCTACCGAACCATGTATGTCCACACCCCGTTCATGACGCGGAAATTTCGGCTTGATTCTATAGACACACTGTAAGAGGTCCTTGAATTGTTCTGGACGTCTGGGGGCGAACTTGAAACTCTAACGGGGAGGGAGAGACGGAGACAATTTTAAGGGTACTGAAGTATAGGAATCATCTTTTGAAAGAGG
The DNA here is from genome assembly GCF_010093535.1 of Lindgomyces ingoldianus. Taxonomy (NCBI): domain Eukaryota; kingdom Fungi; phylum Ascomycota; class Dothideomycetes; order Pleosporales; family Lindgomycetaceae; genus Lindgomyces; species Lindgomyces ingoldianus. Next base: position 296,764 of record NW_022985170.1, on the reverse strand, counting down.
ATGAGGTTCTGTGGGAGGGGGGGGGGCGCCTGACAGAAGAAGAGTCCGGAAGAATAGTCCCCTCAGAACGGTTGTTTCGATCGAGGATATTGAGCATGTGGAGAAAGGCCCCCTCAGGAGAAACGAAAAGATGAACAATGCAAAACACATGTACAGCTCTTGCTTTCTGGAATAGCACGCAAATATAGGGGAACGGCTTACAACACGGCGCTAGAAAAGGAATTAGAAAGGGAGAGGGACCCGGGAGGGTTACATAAAGAGGAGGCAAGAAAGGGACCTGAGGGATTTGCTAGTGCACTAAAATAAAGGGGTATCTCGGTCTAGAACTGCCAACGCAAGGATTTATAATTTCCAAGTCCCACAAAAGCCCTAATAACGCTGTGTCTCGCATAGACTCCTTACTCATAAGTGTTCTCATCTACACCTTCGTCTCCACCGTAGTCGTCTTCACCATTGTCAAAGTATTGTTCCGCGTTGTAGTCATCATCAGATTCTTCAGAGTCCGTTGAGGGGGCAGACCAGTTGTCGTCCTCGTCAATTGCATCAGGCTTTTCATCGTACTCTTCTTCCTCCTCGTTCTCCTCGGCATCTTCGTCTAGCTCTTCTTCGGCCTCTGCGCGTTCCTTCTCTTCTAGGGCACGCGTTTCTTCCTCTTTGAGGTACTGCTCGATACGGGAGACGGCCGTCACCTTTGATAGCTGCAGTAGCTTCGGCTTCTTGGTTGGTCGACCGTCGTCGGCGGTTCCGTTGGTCGTCCCCGTTGTGTGGCTGAGAATGGATCGTAACTCTTCCGGGAACAGATCCACAACGTATGGGCGTGTGTCTAGCCGCGGGATTCTCCTTCGCACCTTCATGTACTTGGCCGAGTAGGTTAGATTGTCTGTGAAGGGGTTGAAGAGCGAGGCTTCCGTGGGCGCGGGGTCCTCGGCCTTGCGTTTCAACCCCGTCTTCATGCCGTCACCGAGGACGGTGTATAGGGGCCCGTCGTGGATGCGGTCGCGCAGTGTGACGAGCCGCTGGTGCATAGCCTTCTCAGCTGCCGTCGGCGGGGGAGGGGGTGGATTGGATGTCTTCTACACGGGTTTTAGCATGCAATGCAGGCTTGTGATGGCACGGAAGGTGAATGGACTCACAGGGAACCTCTCAGTAGGCGACTTCTTAAGCTCCAAGCCAGTCAGATCCCAAGCCATCTCAACACCCGCGATCCTGACCGTCCCTGGGGGGGCCCGAGCTGTCCCGCTCCGCCCGCCTCGTCCTCCGCGACCTCCACGCGAGGCCATGGTGGATAGATAGAATAATGGTATTGCTTGTAGAGTAGTACCGGTACAGAGGAAGTGCGTTGAGTGAAGTGAGGTGTGAGGAATGAGGGGCAGAGTCAGAAATTGTGGCTGCCAGCTGGGCGGTAAAGCTACGTGCGCCCGACTTTTTCGCTGGTGGGGCGCCACAGCTAAGCTGCTGCACCGCCTGCCGCCTCACCCCCTCATTACCTCCACCTCCCAGATTCATTGTAGGCTGCAGCGAAATTCGGCGTCGGACTATGAACATCGATTTTGACGCCGTTTGAGTAAGGCGGTTTGCCGTATTGACGCCACTGCATCCTTCACGCGTCTTTCACGCAAGAGTAAGGTCCCCTCGTTACGTGACCCTCCCCCTCTCTACGCGCAGTCACATGAGCAGCGCCAGAAGAGGCCCACCTTTCTAGTGCTATGACCTACTTCCCGCCACATCGCTCCAGCTTCATCCCATTCTCAAGTTGTAGTAGTATCCCCACCATGGCAGGTGCACCCTCGCAAGTCCTCGCCCAACTAGCAGCCCACCTGCAGAAGATTGAGCAGGATCCCTCTACGCCGCTTGATGAGCAGCTCCTGGCCAAATGCGACCTCTTCACAACCACATTCGAATATCGCACTCAGCTATGGAGAGAGACTCGTCCTCTGTTTCTGCAACTGGCCGACCTACTCGTCAAACTGCAGCAGGATCCCACACCCTTGGTCCACTTTAGTCTGAAATTGACTGAGCCGTACCGCTTCGACGATGTGAAGGATGTCGACTTCGAGATGGGCCTTAACCTAGCTGCTAAACCTTTCCACCTCCTGATCCTTTCATTGCTCGAAAAGGCAACCGCAAGCATTGTCGATGCTCAAACAATTGCAAACAGACCGGCTGTCATTCAAGCCGTCGTACGCCTTTGGCTATGCAGCGACGACGCAGGAATCTCCACCAAAGCAGCCAATCTCCTCATCTCCTTATTACAAATTTCCAAGGATGAACCCGGGCCTGACCCAACTAATCCCAGCCTGTATGCTTATGGTGCTGGCCCGGTGTGGAAGCGGCTTTTCCACGACAAAGATGTGTATTCGTTCTACTACCAGTTCACCAGCTTGAAGCCTCTTCCGGCTGAGGGCGAGCCATATCTGAACAAGCGTGATAAAACAGTTGCTCAAGCAAGGCTTTTGGAGTGGCTACCCAGGGTTGGTGTGATGCATTGGGATGCTATCATATCAAGCCAGTATCCTCCTTTGGAGCAGCATGTTGGCCTAATCACAAACCAAGGTCTTCTCCACTACGCCGCACTCAAGATGGTTGACATTGCAGACGATCTCATGCACATGAACCTTATTCATTTCTACTCGAATCTCATCACCACGGTCACAACGAGGAAATCTCTCACGTAGGCATTTCCCCTGTCAAGTAAAAAAACCGGCTGATTCCCATGCCTTATGCGCTTTCTTGGCTGGGAAAAGGTGCTTGCTGATCGTTTCACAGATCCGATTCTAGCGTCTCTCTTGATTTTATGAAAACTCTGGGCATTCATAAGAGCATCATCGACCTCCATACGACCGAAAGCCCCAGTATAGAATATTCTTTCGTCAGCGGTCGGACGGCGAACTATATCTCAGACTATGCCTCCACTTATCCCGAAGATTTTGAGTCGAGCCCAGAGATGAACAACATTCGACAGTACGTTCACCGCAATATTCGAAAATGCGAAAGCAACGACCTTCATATCCTCGCATCTCTGCCTCGAGCGTCTCTCCTTCCACGCATTTCATCGGGCCTTGCATGGGATGATTGCGTCTTACTGGACATCCCTCTTATTAGGACAACACCCGAGGCGTTGAAGACGCTCGCCACTGTGTTTCATGGTCCACCAAAGGTTTGCTCATCCAAAGCATTTGTAATGCGAGGCGCTGAATAACTTCAGGAAGAGGTAACCTTTCCGCCAACTCAAAGAGGAGCTGCAGCTTCAAGGAGAGCATTGTCAGAACAGATGTACGCTCGCATTCTACTTTCACTTTACTACGCCAAGAATCCGAGCATGTTCTCAGAAATTGTCACCCATGCCGACACAATAGCTATGAAGGAGCATGCACTGGCCACCTTAGTCCTACTCCGTTCAATTATCATGTCGAATTGGAATGCAGAGCCTCATGACGAGATCATTCCTAGCTCTGACCCAATATACTTGCGGCTCCAGCAGTTTCCAAATTCCGGTGTCGACTTGATCCTTGACCCGAGCATAAGCGGTGGATTGCTGCCGTACTTGCTCAAGCCCGCAACCACATTTTCCAACTTAGTAGGCGGACGTGGCGATGCAGAAAATGCGGCCTATCAAGTGGCCATGGCGAAGTTTGATGTGCTCAAAGCACTAGGCACGAAGTTGGAAGAAGTAGGTGGTCGACAAGATGTTGTGGGGATAGTCAAGAAACGTCTTGCGGAAGGTCCTTGGGGTGTTAGTGGAAGTGTTGGGAGTAGGATTGGGACTTTGGATCTTTAGGGTAGGAATTGCTGATGCTTTGGTTGAAAGACTAGAGCTGCCCTGTGGATCTCCGTGGTTGATGTTTGGATACAGTAGTAACATGCACTACAATTCTTTGTTTTGGCTTCAACACTGCGTCTCTTGAGACTTGTGATGGGCTCTATTCTATGTAGATCCCTAGAAAGACCTGATCCGGATGGCATTTAAGACCTCGCGAAGGACGATTGAATCCTGGGATCTGCATTTGGTAAGACTGAGCGTTCTTGGTGCATGTTTCACCATTCCCGTAACAATAAGCGTGACGTATTCGATGGTATTCTCGCACACTACATTCTGAAACAGCTGTCCGTATAGCCTAGTGAGGTATTGAGTCGAAAACAAGACACATGATAAATACGAACCCTGCTTTGCAAAGTGCAAACCTAGTTGTACATAGAGAGAAAAATGGGCATGAGTATCCCAACACCCAGCATAAGCATCTTGTTGGTTATCTTTCAGCTATTCTCACCACATATGACGACTTCTGACTTTGTAGTGGTCATAATCCATCATCCTTATCCCAATCCCTATATCCTTTAACGCCATCACCATGCCATCATCAGCATCACCGCAGCCTCAGCGCCGTTACACTTCATCAATATTTCATACCAGCGAAATGCCGCAAGAAATTCGCAGGGTAAGCGGGCAGTTCAACGTGCCGACGGTTGTAGAAATTAAGAAAGTAAATAAGAAAGATGGCAATAAGGAGCTTGGAGGCTAAAAATCGAATCGTGCATGCTGTGCAAGGGTTATTGGGATTCGACTTGTAAAGTGGCGCGTACGTGGCCGCCCGCCCCGAGCAGTCTTCGTGGTGGGCAATGGCTCTCGAGATTCTAATTCAGCCTCAAGCTTGCATATGACGTATAGCTCTATGCCTTCCCCGGAGAACGTTGGGTATTCTCTGTGGCGACAATGGTGAATCATTGTCCTTTGAAACAATCTTAGTCTAGACTTTCTCTGGTAGCGACATCGGTCCTTTGTGTACATGTTCGTGGCATCATTGGAAGACTGGGCTTTATAGAATTTGATGCGATCTGGCTCCTCGCCTTCAAGGTGGCAATCAAAGTATGAGATAAGATCCTCACATAAATTCTTATAGGCGTGCTACTCCATAAGGATGTTCTCCAACCGATGTGCAATGGATTGTGGCGGAAAAGAATGCCGGTGTCGCTGGTTGGTCAAATCGATTTCCAGCTGGTATCGATGAACAAAGGTCGACCGGTGTGGCTCAGTCGCGGCGGGTTTTCAAGCATGACGTAGGAGTGAGCACAGTCGCAACATCCAACATTTCAAGTTTCCTCGTCTCTCGTATTTACTAGGTTAAAAGGTGAGGTGGAGACTATGGCACACTATCAATACCAACAAACACACACCCTTCTAAAGCTATCGCTTCCCATATTGATTAATTACCGTCGGTGTAAAAAGGAACTATCCCGACCAATCTGCGCTATTCCAATCCAATGACAGCACACGAATTTCCTCCCTCGCTATCTGAAAAAGGATCTTCAAGAAATAACTTCGAAATCCGAGACGATTCCACAGCGGGAGCAATGCACTCAAGAACAACTACAACCACACTAAATGAATCTACCAACTCAACAGGCTCGCAACATGAGGGAACATCCCTCAGAAACGACGGTGATGCACAGGCGAGGCAGCGGGCGTATTCAGTAGAGATTTCAAGGATTATAGGACAACAATTAGCGAACCGGCTTTCCAAGGAGATGAAGGAGGAGGTCAATAGGGCAAGTAACAGAAGGGGCATTTGCTTATAGCATTTTCAAGCGAGCACCTATCTTGGTTATCTATACCCCTGAGTATACCCCTGAGTACACTAGCCTCTCCTAAGGTAGCTAGGGGCTAGTATATAGGCTCGACAGCCTCCGTACCTCTGCCTCTGGCCCGAAGGTTTACTTCTCATACTATAGCTCCACCATATCATACACCTCTCATCTTGCATTCTCTCACTGTGCTTTACGCCCCCTTCTTGAATAACTTAGAGTAAACCCCCCCTGGTGATACAAAACAATCTGTGTTCTGAAACAAGTCTAATGAACGTGCTTTAACTTCTACGCAGCTGAGAATGTGCGCACATGTTGAGTTTTAAAGTATTCTTACAAATATGTTTTATAGCTAGTTCCTGCTATTAAAGCTTTCCATATCTAAAATTATATAAATATAGCTAACCTTTTGCTTCATTCCTGCAGAGTGCACGTGGATGCTACAGGTGATATTTCTTTACTGCAATACCACTCTTATTATCAAATAATACACTATCTCTACCGCCAAGCACTCTCTTCTATTAGTCTAGATATAAGCCGGTTATTAATCTAATTAGTAGAAAATTAAATAACTAAAAAGCTTAGTTGTTCTATGTTTTTAAGCTTTAAGTAATTATTCTACTCTACTACATGCTTAATCTAGCCTTCTTTTTTCCCTATTATAATTAAAGACAACGCAGTTAGGGGTGTTAAAATTACTTCTACTGCGTAGTTTTTCCCTCTAAATATAATTAGCGCTGCTAAGACCTTCTAAGCAAAGCCTGTTATCCTTCCTAATTAGGACTAGCCACTTTCTTCCTGGAAAGGAAGGATAATATACTTGTTTTATTAACGTACTTCATGGGCGAGTTGCTTACACACCTAAGTTACTTACTTTTGCTAAGACTCTACTACACTACTTTTTTTACACTAATGCATTTCTAATAACACTACTTAAATGTATTAAAGAAACATTAGATGTAGCTTACACTTTAAGCTTTTAAATAAAATGTAATACTTTTTAAGTAACATGCTGCAGCTATTTATAAAGTCTTTTAAAAGATAATAAGTAACTAACGCACTAAATAACTTTTTTAAGCTAATTATATAGCTAACTTATAAAAGCTAGATAATAATAAAAAGTAAGTAATTATTTAGCATATACTTAAGCTAAATGCGCAAGGATTTCC